>NC_056750.1:429117283-429239783 GCF_019279795.1 Protopterus annectens
CTAAAGTATTACTGCTGGGATAGCTTGGAGAATGACGTCACTTCTTGTCATCTGACTTATAGTTCCCAGGCAAAACCCTCATTGCTGGAAGCTGGCAGGACTTGGCACCTACCTATAAAAATACACACACAAGGGCTTTTGCTCAGATCTCTGTCAGGTGCTGTAAGCCTTAAAGCAATTGCATTCTTCCACATTTCCAAGGTAGTTATTGGTTCAACCCACAGACAATACAGAAAGCTTCCTAGTACAGACTTTGTGTTTCTGGCTGTCTTGAAACCTGTGAAATAGCATCTTTATGGCCTACCCTATAAAGTGATGTAATTTCAGATATTCTCTAAAGTTTGCCAGACTGAAGTTTACCCTCTGGCTTCCTCTGTTAAAACATGTACATTTAAACAGTAACAATAGTGCATGTACATTTCTGTTCTCTTCCTGTTGGGCACACTGTGGACACATTTCACACACAAGCACTTTACAAAATACCTTTACAACACACGAGTCTATACAAATCAGTTTGATATACACATGACATACAGTTCTAATACATTTGTAACACCGGCAACTTGTACGTCCCACAGTTCTAATACATTTGTAACACTTGCATCTCCTCAACCTAATTCGAGTCAGGAATTTAATTTTAACTTCAAACCAGATCTCAAATTTAATCTCATCTTATAACTGCAGAATTGAACAAATACTACGAAAGCAACATTTCAGAAATGAAAACTTTATTTGTTGTAGCATTTGATAAAGCAAATTAAACCGAATTATGGAATTGAACTCCTCTCAATATACATATTTTAAAAATGTAATATACTTACCTAACAGATACATATATGACTAATCTGTGACATACTTACAAGTGACCAAAGTGTCGAATCTGCAGATGCGTGAAACTGCAGAATATCGAATCTGAGAATGTTGAACCCACAGTACTGATGGCGCGTTAGGTAAGTGTGGTGTTTCTAAGGGTTTTGGGGAGGGATTGTGTGTTTATGAGTGTGTCGGGGAGTGTTAGGTGTGGGTTAGGGTACTTAGGTGAGAGTGTGAGTGTGTCAGTGTTGAGAGTGGTGGTGTTTGTATCTGTGTGATGTGTGTTTGTGCGAGGGGTGTGTGGAATGTATGTTGGTGGGTTTTGTGTGTGTTGGTGTTTAGTGCGACCTCAGAGTTAATGTATATAAGTAGGGGGTGTGCAGGGGAGCTTCCCCCTGCTTAAAGTAAGTGTGTGTGTGTGTGTGTTGTGCAGAGGTAGGTGTAGTTGTGTTTGTGTGTGTGCTTTAACGGTCGTGGTTTTGGATTTCAGTTTTTTGGTGTTTCGGCTTTACAGTCTCGAAATACTGAAATTCGATATTTCAGTATTTCGAGATTATAAAGTGAATTCATATATATATATATATATATATATATATATATATAGATATATATATTTATATATATATATATATATATATATAGATAGATATATATATATATATATATATATTGGATATCAACAATGAAAGAAGGTTGGACATGGATCCCATCAATAGCTGTTAACTGATTCAGTATGCTATAACATGAGCTCTGCACAATATATCATTCCTTTAGCAACAGAGGTATGTATGTATTTACATGTGCATAGGAATATCCAGCTATCTTATTTGTTTTATATACATATATATATATATATATATATATATATATATATATATATATATACTCACGCATATATGTGTGTGTGTGTGTGTGTGTGTGTGTGTGTGTGTGTGTGTGTAAATATAAGGAAGCAACAAAAGGAGTACTGCATAGCCTTTTATTTATAAGTGCATTTGTTTAAAATTAAAATGGACTTCTGCAGGCTAAATAAACAAGTACTTAACCAAGTAATTCAAAAGAAAAATGCTGTGGCATAATCTTCTTATTCAGCCAATCAAGGTGATTCAAACTTAATTAATAATAATCCATGTTTGTTACTACTAATCAAAACTCTACAAAATAATAGAGCTCTTCCAAATAAATAAAAGAAAAAGTCTTCCAAAAACCATAAACCGTACTTTAATTTTTTTCCTGTTTTTTTTTTGACAAAAGTTTAATTGAAATAATTTA
This sequence comes from Protopterus annectens, assembly GCF_019279795.1. NCBI lineage: Eukaryota > Metazoa > Chordata > Ceratodontiformes > Protopteridae > Protopterus > Protopterus annectens. The sequence continues at coordinate 429,119,369 of NC_056750.1, forward strand.
AACCTGGTAACAGATTTGCACATAAGTGTGTCTGCCATCTCTTTTCTTGCTAGCTAGTAATCAAATTTGCCACATCTACTATCATCAAGAACCATAAAGCTAAATTTCCTAAAACTGGTACATTTAGCTTGGTGCCTATATATATATATATATATATATATATATATATATATATATATATATATATATATATATATATACAGACCAGTGTAATAATTTTTTGTCTTAATTGCATATATGTTAATCTGATTCTTAAACAAAGTCTATCCATTGTTTTACATGTAAAATGCTGTACAAGTTTCACACATAGTGAAGTAGACCACATTTTTGGAATTACATGCAAAAAAGTCCTAAAAAAACAAAAAAAGGCTTTATTATATAAATTACCATAAATATACACAATCTGAGTGCTGTACATTTAATGGTCCTTTATTCTTGTTCATTTCTAAACTTCTCTGCCTGTGTCTCATAGGGAACCCCACCACTTTCTTAACTGCATTCGGAAAATGGTTGATTGTGAGATTGTAGAAAATACAATTCCATGACACATTAGCTGCAATGAGGAAAAACCTCATTAATGGCTATTCTGCATGCCTCTTAATTACATGGTGTTATCCCTAATGTAAGTAGGACTGTTTTCTGGTAACCACCTCTGGTAGTTCATGCAACACACTGACACAGGCAGCACCTTTTGATCTATTAACTTTTAAGTGACTCTGAATAATATTTAAAAATCCTCCCTGGTGTCATCTAGTCTTTCTCCCTGCTTTTCCTAAAAGTATTGCGTGCAGTTATTTAGAGGTATGGTAGCCCTACCACCATGAGGACACCCTCCATTGCTTTGAACTGTCTCTGATTTAGCATTATACCTGCCCTGTGCCTTGTAACTGATGAACCACTATAGTCAGTCAGAGTTTCATACCTCTTACTGTTTAGCATTGTACCTGCCCTGTGCCTTGTAACTGATGAACCACTATAGTCAGTCAGAGTTTCATACCTCTTACTGTTTAGCATTGTACCTGCCCTGTGCCTTGTAACTGATGAACCACTATAGTCAGTCAGAGTTTCATACCTCTTACTGTTTAGCATTGTACCTGCCCTGTGCCTTGTAACTGATGAACCACTATAGTCAGTCAGAGTTTCATACCTCTTATTGTTTAGCATTGCACCTGCCATGTGCCTTGTAACTGATGAACCACTATAGTCAGTCAGAGTTTCATACCTCTTACTGTTTAGCATTGTACCTGCCCTGTGCCTTGTAACTGATGAACCACTATAGTCAATCAGAGTTTCATACCTCTTACTGTTTAACATTGTACCTGCCCTGTGCCTTGTAACTGATGAACCACTATAGTCAGTCAGAGTTTCATACCTCTTACTGTTTAGCATTATACCTGCTCTGTGCCTTGTAACTGATGAACCACTATAGTCAGTCAGAGTTTCATACCTCTTACTGTTCAGAAAATACATCCTAATACAAGAGCTGCTTTGTATTAAGTCCTCATTTAGTGCATAAGACTAAATTGCTGACTTGTTAGTGAGATGGTTTCTGAGTCAAGGATATGGGGTTTGGATGTTTCTTTTTTCCCCTTGTTCTTGTAGTTTTTTTTTGTTTGCTTGTTTTTTAGATCCTTGGGCTAATATTTAAAGAGTATTCATGCTGTCCACTAATTAGACCTTGTTGATGAGTTACTCTCTGTGCCAAGGATATAAGGTTCAAAACCTTTTCCCCATTCTTAGCTTTCTAATGCACATATTCTACAACTTGGTCATTTCTACTCTTACCTCCGTATACCCCATCACTATAAATATCCATGTTTAACCTCTTTTAGTGTAAAAAATGACTACTTACACAGCATCTTGCATCCCCTTATTTTCTGTAACCCCCTAAGAATTTCATTATGGACTCAACAACTCTTTCCCAAGCCTAAACTTCAGTTTAAATAAAGTCTGGAACTAATTTCCATTCTATATTCTTATTCTCACTTAATGTCCTACTTACTGCAACCTCTTCTGTTCCCATTCTGAAGAGTGTCTGCTAGAACTTTGTGCATCTCCTCTCCTAAGATGCTTCCTGTCCTTTCCTGCTTTGAGCTTATCACCTGCCATTTCTCACATAACCAACCACTTTCTAATATCCCTATTTGTATCTCTCTCCATTCCATGACACCACAATTTAACTCCATCTTCCTTTTTCAGCTCGCTGGTGAGCCAGTCCAGACTGCTATCCTATGTTCTTCTCCGTCTCTCTGTCCTGTTAATGGCTACAGTATAACGCCTCACTGACAATTCCCTCTTTCCTATCTCTGTTCTCCCTACCTTTACTAAACCTATTACATTTCTTTTGGTACACATTTATTTATTTATTTATTTAGTGTTAGTTAATAGGCTGGTAAAGGACACTTTCAGTAACTACCTGGGTCATAAGGTAGAAAACAAAGTACAATGAGTTACGAATAGCTGTACCAATAAAAGAGTAAAAGACAATACAAACATAGATCATCCTCATATCAACAAGTGTCAGAAAATGTAATATCAGTACTCAATTTTAAAATGACATGCATTAAAATTTAGAGTACCACTAGGATGATTGCTTAACATGAAAACACGTAACATGATCACAGTACATTGCCTGCAAAAGCATAAAAAGCAGGTGGTAACACAAAAGTTGCAACAGGGTAAATGGGAGTTCAAAGTAGCATTATTCAGGTTGATTGTTTGGTTTTGAAAATATGTAAGACCAGGAAGAAGAGATCAAATTTAGCAATACTTACAATGTAGGTTATACATTATAGAAGAGGAGAGATGAAGTAACACATTTAAAAACATGGAGGTAGTACAGCAGATTGAGCTATATACACAACATGTACAAGATCTATAAGGCTTGAGGAGTTCGCAAAATGGCAGGTAAAGGATTATACAGGGTACATATTAAGGAATTGTAGCATTTAGCCAGCATATCCCATTCACTTAAGAGTTGTATTGTTGCCTGATGTGGTAGCTTTAGCTGTCTTTTTTATGTAGATACTTTAACTGTAATGGAGCCATGTTGAGTGTTCCAGGAGACAGGAGCAAGTTTGAAAAAACAGATAAAGACAAAAGGATTTTTCACAGGCTGCAAGTAGAAAATGGAGCCTTTGTAACTTTAAGGAAGTATTGTGTCTGAGTCAATAAGAGGAGTTATAATGTAATACTCTGTTGGGCAGGGGGCACTAATTATGTTTAACCAGCTTAAATTTCTGTATGTTGAGGAGCTAGGAAAAACTTGCAAATACAGGAAGCCAATAAGACTTTTGGGAAGTGGTCCAGTGGTACTCTTTAGACTTTGCTGGAGGTATAAAACAGAGCATATTGTTTTCCATTATGTGAAGTGCAGTGGTATTTTGCCATGAAAGACACAAAATAATGCAAATCATTTATAGCAATGGCTTGTCAGAGTTCAACTGATAGTAAGTTAGAAATGCTGTAGGCCTCATTTCAGTTTCTGTGTTGCTTTGGGAAACAAACTATTAAAGTACTAAGCAAAAGGAAAAAAAAATAGGTATTTTTGATCAGAAGTGTAAGCGAGTAATGTTCCAAAGGGTACTGAGATGCAGGGAGTGAATATTTTGAATAATCTTTTAGGGGTACTGAAAATTATTACTGTGTATTTGTTAGTGTTAATATGTTGTTTGTAGTAATCCATTCCCATATTGGAAAGGTTATAATGTTAATGCACCTCATATGCACTTGTCTATATTCTCCTCCTTGTTTAGTTTTTCCTTTCTTGTCTTATCTTCAGTACATCTTCAAGATTATCTCTACTGAAAATATGTTGTTTGTAGTAATCCAGTCCCATATGGAAAAGGTTATAATGTTAATGCACCTCATATGAACTTGTCTATATTCTCCTCCTTGTTTAGTTTTTCCTTTCTTGTCTTATCTTCAGTACATCTTCAAGATTATCTCTACTGAACATACTATATGAACAACCATCATATGTTACTACCTGCTATACTTTTAATTGTATGTCTAAACCACTATGCTTATGTAAATATCTTATGCAATCACATGTTTTTTATCTGCTATATTTTTATAACTGAATGTGTAAACCACAGTGCTCATGTAAATATCTTATATATAGTATGTTAGCAATTGTTCTGGATCTTTTCTCCCCAGGTCTCCGCAAAAGATGGATGGCTCTATCCAGTCAGACCTCCCTGGTAAACAAATGTAAAATAAAAGAAATAAGTAAATAATTATATCATATTACTGAGCATGGACAGCTTTACACATAGGCAGACTAGGCAACCACCTAGGGTACTGTGCTTGGCGTTCTTACAAGGACACTCCTTCCCTGTTTGTTTATTTTTTAGAACAACGGTTCTTCTCTCTAAAAAATAAATAAATAACTTACTTCAGAAGAAGAAGGAAAATGCACCCAGGAACATTGGGGGGTCTACTTGGTGGTGCTTCGCTCCAAAATGTAAATTGCATAAATGTTGCAAGGTCACAGGAGTTCATACTTCACAACTTTCAAATGTAGGTGCAAAGGCATGCCTGAAAATATTTTTTTTAAATATTTACTACATGAAGTAAAACTGGAGACATTTTTCAGAGTTATGGCAATATTTCAAGGAGTAGAGTGGTAAATTAGTGTATTATTTTAAAATAAGGATGGCTGTGATCAACCACATATGTTTTATTTTTTGACTTTGGGTGGGCAGTTGAGATGAGATGAGTGGCATGGTGGTGAGATAAATATTTTACTATAGTACTGGCTCTGACCAGCCAAATATTTTGGGCAGTATTTCTATATATGTGATTTGTAGGGAGAGTTAAAGGTCAGACAGATGTTATATTTTACAGGGATGCTGGTAGTTGTAGATCAGAGTATGTAATGTACCTTTAATAAGCATTCCAGTCAGTGGAACATGCATATAACTACTGAGCATGTGCAAGCAAGAGTGCCATTTTGAGTGAGCAGCCAGAATGAGAGCATGTATGTGTGTAGTCAATCAGTTAGTTAATTTGTTTAAATTTAATGTTCCTGCCATCCATCCTGATGTGTTTATGTATAATAAACTACTTAAGCGAACACCCAAACCTCATCGTCTAACTCAAGACGAGTGACATAGTGTCAGAATGGGATCCAGAGTCAAAATCATGAGGCGTGCAGTTAGAGGTGGAGGAATATACAGGAGTGGATCATCCCTACTGCTCAAATGACATGCAAACAGGTCAGAAACAAATTCCAGGTACTAAAACCTGCTTAAATTATTTTTTTTCTCAATGAAAATAAAATTAAACATTCAGAACACTCAAAACAAATGTCTGATTAAACGACTTGTCCAAAAATGCAACATATTGATAAAAATATTCAACATATTATGAAAACATTTGAAACAATATCTGAGTCACATAAAATTGTAAAAAGGGGAAACAACCGTATTTCTTTCACTATGTACTACTTTTTCTCATTAACTAAAGCTATTCGAACTATCTGAAGTGTGCAAAGTCTTGGCAAGTGTGTGCAGTATTACAGAACAGTTATTTCACAAAGTACAGTCATTTCAAAGAAAATTTCGCAGAGTACAGTCTTTTGAAGAGTTTATTGTGTATTTGAATATTATTACAAGTACCTGGTGTATATGCACGTTTGTACATTATTACAAGGGCCAAGACTGCATTGTGTTAAACTGTAATTTCCGGGCATCACAGAATGGTTTCGCAGACCCGCACCACTTGTGTTTGATAACAATATTGCAGAAAATTGTGGAGTGTTTGAGCAAGAGTACAATATTTTCATACAGGCTGCGTTTTCTGACAAAGACGCACATACAAAGGCATTTGTTCTTTTTAATTTAGCTGGCTCAGAAGCCATTGAAAGTGAATGTTCATTTGTGTATGCAGCTGCTGTGTTTGCAGGGGAGAGGGAAAACTAACATATTGTGGTACCGGCTGAAATGTGGAAAGACCGTGAGTGCTTAAAATGTAAATTTAGAGAAATGCATAACTCCCAAATGAACATTACAATGGAAAGACATTTATATTACACTAGAGATCAAAGCTAGGTGAAACTTTTGCAGCATATATAACCGACTTGAGAAATAAGGCTAAAGCATGCAGATTTGGTGATCTGAAAGATAAGCTGACAAAAGGCAGGCTTGTGTCTGGTATTAATAATGACACAGTGAGAAAGATTTTGCTTCAAGACAGTGATTTAATGTTAAACAAGGCCACTGAGATTTGTCAAATATATGAGCTTACAGAAAGGATAACAAATATGCTTGCAAATGAGATAATCACACACTTGGCTTCTTCTAGGGCCAATGTTGATAGTATGCAGACTGAGGTTAAAAGATACAGGCTTAAGGGTGTGGTCACCGCAACAAAACCCAGAGCAGCTTCAGTAAAACCAAGGGCACACTCATTAAAATGGTTCATGGCTACCCCCAGCTCTAAATGAAGTTTGGCAACAAACCAAGTTGTCCCGGGACATCTTCATGTGGGGTTAGATAGATATTAGTGTATGTTAGGTGAGTTGGGGAAGTGAAAGGGTTAGGTAGAGGCGGGGGGATTGGGAGGAAATGAGATAAGGGTAGAGGGAGGGGCTTAAGGGGTTTAGGCAATGTGTAGCTGGGTAAGCAATCACATTTGGCGTGAGCTTGCAAAGGCAAGTGACGTCCAAGACGACCTTGGTACTGTGGAGCAGGTAGGCCTTGATGAGGGTGGTGAAACTGGTAAGTAGTCAGGATTGGGTGTGAAGTGGAACTGCATAGCAGGGTAGCAGGGTTGTTATTTTGTTGGGTTTTGACAGGTAGTTTATGTGAGGTGATACTTCTGCTGCAGTAAACAGAGGGAATAGGGTTAGACAATAAGAAGGTCCTTGTAGGTATTCCGATGGACAGGGAGGTCTTGATCAATACGAGCAGGTGGAGAAGGTGCCCCCCCCCTTTATTTCCATTTCTCTTCCTTGTGGTATGTGTGCTGGGGGTGCGGTTGTGGTTGATGGCAGGGTAACTAGTTGGACTATACCAGTTTCTAAGGGGTACATGCCTGGCAGGCTAGCAGTCAGTTAACACATGCTGCAACTAGCTGGAGTCCTTTACTTTCCTGCTGTGCTGTTGCAAGTCATTGTGGATATTTGCGGTGAGGCAGCGCAATCCCCTAACTGGTATGGAAGGGAGCCTTTGCAATTGCACCAAAAAAAAAAAAAAAAAAGTACTGAAGCTGCCAGTTTCTTCACTCCTTACGATAGTTTTACCCCTCATTTCAACCTCTCATGTGGGTCTTGGGTGTCCTTCTTTGCTTCTTCAATATTTCAGTGGAGTTTGGGGGTTAGAGGAAGTAGCAACAGGCATTTCGCAGGCTGTGGGTTCAATGGGGGTAAGGAGGTTGCTACTGCGCATGCGTCTGTAGCGTCGGCAGCGAATTAGTAAAAAAAAAAAAAAAAAAAATTTAAATAAAACTTTGATAAAAGGGTTTCAGGCCAGTTATTGTGGAAACCTTTATGTGCTGTATTTCACGTACTTTGTACAAACAGCACCTCACGAGTGCATTGCATTTAGAACAGAAGGGCATGTGAAGTTTCCAAATGAGAGCTGTGGTGACAGGGTATACTTTAGTTAGTTGTTGATGTTCTGCTGTCTTTTGTAGCTTAAGGCAGTCGTGGTCTTCACGGAGGGTACTGCTAACTTTTCCAATGCATTTTTTGCTCCTAAAGCCACATGATTACTTAGCCTGGAGCATTTCATTGGCAGAGTAGTTGTGGCTGACTGGTGACTCAGTTGAGTGGTGGGACCATGTTTGCTTGGCATTCACTGTCATTCCTTAAAGTTGAAAAAAAAAAAAAGAAAGGGGGGGGGGATTGTAGGCCTGCGGAAGTGGTGCAATGGGAGGGGGGGGGCGCTGATGTGGGTGCATCGTGGTTGTTGTTCTGTAGCACCATGTGAATGTCGATTGACGATGTGTTTGTCACACTGATGGTTTGAAATGGCTTTGCATGGATTACTCATTTGTTTCTGGTATGTTGAATACACAGTCGATTGGGTTAGTCCATTGAAGTGTATTAACTATGATCTAATGTACTGGAGTGTGCTGCTTAAGGCTTGTGAACTGTGAGTGGGGCATGGTTTGGGGCCCATTCTGAGTATCCATTCATCCATCTTGCTGGTCCATCTCATCTATCAAGTCTGTTTGAAGCTTTGAGTTTTTGCAGGCCAGAAGGCTCTCCATGCAGGGGCAATATGGCTTTCACTCACTGTTAGGGGGAGGGAGAGTGATTACCATTTGAATTTAATGGAGCCTAGCTGATGCGAAAATTGGGCAGTTCGCTTCTTGCTGGGAGACCTTGTGAATGCTTGATTTGTCAGAAAATGTAGGTGGTAGGGGAGGGGGGTCTTAATCTGCAGAACTGGACTCCATTCCCTGTGTGTGTGTGTGTGTGTGTGTGTGTGTGTGTGTGTGTGTGTGTGTGTGTGTGTGTGTGTGTCCAAGAGGCAACTCATTAAAGACTGAAGTCAGAAAATAGACAATTGAGTTTCAGACTTCATCCCCTTCAGACTATTCATGCCAATATACAATGTAGAGCAGGAGTTTTGCTGGCTGGAGAGCACCTGTAGGTATAGTGGAGCTTTGCTATGCCTTTCAACTGTACAGATTTCATAGAATGTCCAGATTTTGCTTCATATTTGGGTTTGTTTTTCATAGGGTTGTATTTTCGGCAGTTAATGGCAAAGCATTAAAGCCCGAAGTTAGGAGATAATGCCAGACATTTGAGTTATCACTTTATGCTATTCAGGGGATACCGCAGACCCTTTTTGATCTATGGATTGTGAACACCTATTGCTCTAAGTGGTGGAGAAGTATGGGCTTTGCCTGCATTGTCTGGGCTAAGAAGCTGAGAGGTATATGTGTTAGTTTTTGTAATTGCTTGCAAGCAAATGGATAGAACATGGTACACTTGTTAATGGCTTAGTATGGTAGATTAACAGCCTCAACTGGGAAGGTTAAACAGGTTTAAAAAAAAATAGGAAGGGAGCCCTAGGTCATAATTACATTTGAAAGAGTTGATGGGGGGAGGGATATTGCAGTGGGTCCTCTTGATAGCACTGTAAGCTGCTAGTAAGCTATTATATTTGCTGCATTTTGACCATTTGTTCGACATTATGTTTGGTTAGGGTGCCTCATTTGAAGATGGAAGGTTAAGAGCTAGGCAGATGGTTTTGCAATATAAGTTAGCTTGGCTTATACAGGGTGCTAAGTGATGTGCTATGGAATTGCAAGATTACCCCGGTGGTAGATATTGATAGGTTCCCCTCAGGTGTGGGGTTTAGTTGTCACATATTCTATTGGTAGTTAAATTTATAGTGGGTTACAATACATCTTAGAGGATATTGAAAGCATAGCTTCAGTTATGGTTGCTTTGTCATAAATGGTGTGGCGGTGGTACACTCCTTCCTGGGTTGGCAGCATAGGTTTTTGAAGATGTCTTGAAATGTGCATTTTTTTTTATTTAAATGTCTTTTCTTTCTTGCAGGTTGGGGTTTTTTGGAACACTGCTGCTATAATTTGGAATAGGTGGGTATAAGGTGGAACCTTCTCATTACATCTTAGAGGATTTACTTTTGTCTGTTTCTTTGTAGATGGTGGTATGATGAGTATAAGTTGTGGGGCTACACAGTGAGTTCACAGATGATGGAAGCAGTGGTGAGCAAGGAGGTTACACATGGGGAGCACAAGTGGGCAACAGTTACTGATGGAAGTAAGTGGATTTCAAAGTTTTTGAGTTTTGATAGAGGATTTACACTGCTAGCCAGAGAAGGACAGGCATTTGAGTTTGTGATCTCAGGGTTAATTGGGGGTGTAATCTGTTCTATTAACAGTTTCAGTATGTTAGATCAATGTTTGAAAGGTTCTGAACAGTAATTCGCGCACGCAGGACAACGTGCACGGCCCCAACAAACACGTGAATTCGAAAAAAGTTTTTTCGAATTCCAATGTTTGAAAGGTGCCTGCAGTGGGCTTGAGGTTACAGGTAATGCATTTTAGTGCTCATTAAGACACATCACAGTGGATGGGGTTCATTTAAAGGGAGTGGAGTCACCAGACTCTTACTATCATAAAAATGTATTAGGCTACTGGCTTTGGGGCAATTACAAGCTAGACAAGGCAGCTCTATTTACAAGCTAGACAAGTCCGGCTCTTATTTCTGTGGGTAGCATTCATCACTCTTGTCCAAAGGGGATATGAGTCAAAAAAAAGGGGGGGGGGGACTGATCCTTATTTTGGTGAAGAGTGTGGCATACACCGCAATGGTAGTGTCAGGGGTCCTTGCTAGTGCCTCCACGTTAAGAATTATTGGTGTAGTGCATGTAGAATTTATTGTTTTTTTCTTTTCCTTGCAGATTGCTGAAGTGCAGAAGGCATTATGCGGTGGCTTGAAAAGGGGATCTGAAAGGCGATGCTTTTTAATAGAATGGGTGTTCCTGCCACTGGAATGGGGCACAATAAAGGTCTGAGTCATCACCTTATTAAGGCATGTTACAGCTCTGTTTAATTAGTGGGAGCTGATTAGTGTATTGGTATAGGGGGCAAGTAAGAAAAAGGTAGGCAGGGGGGCCAGGGGGAAAACTGTTGGGGCAGTTTAAGGGGAGTCTGGGGATCCCATGGGATGAGTAGAGTCACGACATTCATAGAAGCACAGGAACTTATTAGGCTAAAGTCTTATAGTTCTTGTAAGTCAATGAAGTTTAATCCTTGCTTCTAGGTGCATTGCTTACATGGAAGCTAGAAGATTTAAGAGAAGATTGGTTTCATGATATAGCAGCCGTAGGTCAAGTGTTTGATTTCTTACTACAGGTAGAGGTAACATAGGAGAAGTGAACCTTCGAGGGGAAAGGCCAGGAACAAGAGTGGTTGAGTATGGTTAGTATTTTCAGTGTTCTAGTTTGGTGGTTGTTAGGAGTATAGTGGGGTGGCCCGGGTTCTAGTCCAGATTGTCATTTGGTAATGAGTGAACTGGAGGTGTTTATGGCTGGGCACGTGGAGTACTTCATTGCTGCAAATAGGCAAGTTTTCAGGAGCTAGATCAAGGGGTGTTGGTTTTCTGCCATTGAGAGTTAGGGCATTAAAGTTTTGGAGTTAGATTATTCCCTACAGTAATTGGGTTAATACACAGCCAGAACTGGGTAGTTTGGTGGGATAAGGTGATATGCTATAGATGACAGGGTGAAGATATGGATCATCATTCTGATCAGGCTGAGCCATGATTAGTTGCTGGAAGGAAGTAGTTTAAAAGGAATGTATTCTCTTGGATGGGATGTCCCGGTGGTACAGGAGTCATGGGTAATTCTACTTTAGTTTCATTAGGGTGTGTTTCAGGGATGGTATGCAGGATCCTAAGGGTTTTACAGATGATGGGTACACCGAATGATGTTTGGCTTATCCCTTCCCATTATGGGAGGTAGTTGGTTGAACAATTTTGGGTAGAAAGGAGGGGAAACAGCCTGGTCAGGCTGGTTGGCGGATAAGAGGGACAGGCTTGCCCTCTTCTGTTCTCCCTCTGGTGTATGGATGTTCATCTTAAGGAGCCGGGGAAAGAAAAGTGAGCAGCTGGAGGAAGCTTGCTGAATAGATGAGTAAACTGAGCTAAGGATACTGCTTATTTGGTGGAAGGTAATTCAATGAAAGGTGTATGAAGTGAGATGGGACTCTGCTTCATCAGTAAAGTAAGCGAGCAGAGGTATGGACCCTGCTTACCGAGCAGGGTGAGTAGGTACACTGCCCTGATTAACAGTTCAAGGATGTTTATGTTGTGTTTAGAATCAATGATATTATGTGGAGTTGTAAATAAAGTTGGTGAACAAAGCTATGTTACGACAATTTTAATAAAGTTCGTCAAATGTCATTCAGTGTTATGTTTTTATTGAAGGGGAGTGGGACAATGCTAATTATAGACCAACAAAGTTAGGAGCAGTACCAAATTTTATTGCCAACTGTTGTAATTATGGTGGAAATCATGAACCCAAATGAGAAAAGTACTTAGCTTTTGGTCAGCAGTGCCATTCTTGTAATAAGTGGAATCATTTCAAAAGGTTTTGTAGATCAAATAAGGCACATTCTATAGACAGCATTCAAAGAGGCAAGTTGATCAATTAGAAAGCTGCAACCCAACTTTTTATGTTGATGGTGTGTCTGTGTTTGGTGAAACAGTCAGTGCAAAAGATTTGTGGGCAAAGAACAAAATCTTTTGCACTGTTCGGATTAATGAGAGATCCATAGAGCTCAAAGTAGATACTGGTTCAAAGTGCAATGTTATGTCAGCAGAAACATTTGCTAGAGTAAAAGCTACAGAACAACTTGATTTGACATAGTGTGTGAAGCTTGTTGCTTATGGTAGTGAAGAAATTCAAACTGAAGGCTCAGTACTGCTTTCATGTTACTCTGCTGGGAACAGCAATGACTTGCAGTTTTACATAGTCAAGAAACACGTGCACTCATTATTAGGCCTCACTGATAGTTTGAAAAGGTGACTGCTTTCATTTAACAAAGAAATCTACTATGTAAGCTTGAATCAGAACAGCTCAAATTATGCCCAAACCATTTTTTCTGAATATGCTGATATTTTTGCAGACAAACTAGGCAAACTCCCGGTTGTGTACTCCATGAAGTTAAACCCAGACGTCAGCCCAGTTAACAAACCAGCACAGAAAGTTCCAATAGCTATGCAGAACAAAGTCAAAGCCAAGCAACACAGAATGGTGCAGCTAGGAGTAATTTGTCCAGTAGAAGAACCAACTGAATGAGTATCCTCCATGGTAGTAGCTCACAAGAAAAGCTTGGATGATATTAAAATATGTATTGATACAAGAGATTTGAACAAAGCAATAAAATTACCTCATGTTCCTATGCGCACAGTCATGGGAGCTGCTGCCCTCATCAGAAATGTCACTTTTTTTCTCTTAGATACCAAAGAGTTCATTTTGGCAAATTTTGCTTGATCAAAAATCTTCATTGTTAACTTTCAGTACGTCATTCGGAAGGTGCAGATTTCTGAGAATGCCATTTGGGATCAATTCTACCAGTGAACTCTTTCACCGTGAGATGGAAGAAATTTCTTCTAGCTATCCATGTACTATTATAGTAGATGATATTCTAGTAGGAGGCCATGGTGAAGTCAAACATGATAAAAACCTGAAGAAAGTTCTGGAAAGAGCTCACGAAGTGAATCTTAAGCTGAATCCTCAGAAGTGTAAATTCAGGCTATAAGAAGTTACTTATGTAGGCCATTTGTTTACCAGTTCAGGCTTATGACCAGATCCTTCCAAAAAAACAACAATTCTGGAGTTGCCAACTGTGTCCAGTCCTAACAACATTTTCTTGGCATGGTCAATTTAGGCAAGTTCATTCCAGATTTGTGTAAACTTTCAACACCATTCAGAGACCTGACACACAAAGATATAATCTGTTCCTGGTCAGAACAAGACCAAAGAGTATTTGATGTCCCGAAACAGAAATTTCCCAGTCCACCTACCTAAAGATGTGATGATGTTCACAAACCAGTTACTCTTTCCTGTGATGCTTTTAAGTTTGGTCTTGATGTAGTCATTCTTCATGAAAGTAGACCAGTAGCCTATGTGTCGAGAACTCTAACCCAGACCGAGATGCAGTATGCCCAGATTGAGAAAGAACTCTTGGCAATTGTGTTTGCATGTTCAAAATTCCATGATTATATTTATGGTCAACCTATCCAAATAGAAACTGACCACCAGCCTCAGCCCAATGCACACAGCTACTGCACGTCTGCAACCCATGATGTTCAAATTACAAAAGTACAATTTCAGTCTTGTTTACACAAAAGGCAGACTTCTTTATCTTGTTGATACTTTAGCCCGATCACCCATGAAAACCATAGAACAGCATGAGAATGCGCAATCTCATTTTGAAGTCATGGAAGTGCAACATTTTTCTTCCACATGTCTTGATGAGCTTAGACCTCACACAGATTCAGATCCAATTCTTCAGAAGCTCAACCTCTTTATCAGTTGAGGATGGCCTTCAAAACAATCTTGTTTACCAGTAGAATTGTAGCAGTATTTTCTTACAGAGATGAGATTTTGTCAGACAATGGTATCATCATGAAAGTTCCAAAAGTGATTGTTCCAAAATACTTGCAACAAGAGTATATTAAGATCTTGCATCGTGGCCACCCAGGAACTGCTTCTATCAAAAGAAAGGTGACAGATGTAGTGTTCTGGCCTTCTATGTCAAAAGATATTGAGAAAGTACTTTCATCTTGTTTTGTTTGTAACAGTACTAAACCACATCAACAAAAAGAACCACTTCACTTAAGACAAATTCCTGGACTACCTTGGTTGAGAGTAGCCACAGATATCTTCGAGTGGAATGGTCAATGTTTCTTGGAATTAGTAGAGTCTTATTCAAATTGGTTCGAAATTGACCTACTCCCTAACCTAACTTCCAATACTGCCTTTACTAAGTGGAAGTGTCATTTTTCTGTCCATGATAGTCCACACAGAGTCATTTCTGACAATGGTGCACAGTTTACAAGTCAGCAGTTCAAGACATTTGCTGAAACTTGGGACTTTGTTCATATTATGAGTAGTCCTGAGTACCCACTGTCAAATGGCTTAGCTGAACATGCAGTTCAAAGTGCAAAATAGCTCCTAGAGATATCTAAATGTGACAATACTGATGTTTTTCTAAACTTGCTTAATCTCAAAAACATTTCTCGCAATAATCATCTTGGTTCACCTGCCCAGAGACTTATATCAAGACAAACCAGAACCACATTACCAATCAGCAGCAATTTATTGGTTCAATGTGCTAAAATAAAAAAGCAGTGAAAGCACAACTCTTGAAAAAGCATTTTTCCTAGAAGTCCTACTGTGATAAGACCAGCAAATCCCCCACTCCATTAAAAGAAGGCGAGATAGCGAGGATGCAGACAATAAAAGGTTTTGATTGGATTGGATTTGTGAAAAGTTTGTGTCAAGAGCCGAGACTGTGCATCGTGGAATCACAAGGAATGAAATTTAGGTGGAATCAGAAGCATTTACTACCGGTGTATGAACCAGTGTTGCAGCATCTTGCCTATAATAAAGACTAATTCTCAGAGTGACTTGTCCAATGTTCCTGTTCCAGAGAACAGTCCGTCAGCAATCACTGTTCTGAAAACATCTCAGAGAGTCCTGAAGTAGAACAGATTGTCCCTGTTGCTAAACCCAGCCCTATTAAATTACAAGATCAGGTCGCGTTTCCAGACCTATCTCCAGATATACGGCAACCTGAACATGACTTTTGTTTTGTTTATTGTTGTCTGTATAATTTGCATGCCTATTCAAATGTCATTGTCAATGTGAGATAGCTCAGTAAAGAGGGAGGATGTAGATCAGAATGTGTAATGTACCTTTAAAAAGCATTCCAGTCAGTGGGCATGTGCATGTAAGTACTGAGCACGTGCAAGCAAAAGTGCCATTTTGAGTGAGCAGCCAGAGTGAGACGATGTATGTGTGTAGTAGTCAGTTAGTTAAAGTTTAATGTTCCTGCTATCCATCCTGATGTGTTTGTGTATAACAAACTACTTAAATAAACACCCAAGCCTCATTGTCTTATTCAGATGCACAAGACAAGCTACAGTAGTGATCAACCAGATATTCTGTGCCAAATTTTTCTAGCTTTGTGATTTATGTGGAACAATTTGTATTGGCATACTTAATTTTTTGTGAACTATGGAGCTAAGATATTACATAGCCATCAGGTATAGCTCTTAGTGAATCAAGGACACATCTCAACAGAACTGGGGATAAATTTAGAAATAATCAAGGACACTTTTAAAACATTAGTACTGTTAACTTAAGACATTGCAAGAACAAGAGAATATGGAATAATACATATTTCTTGAAGTAAAAGAAGTCACTAACTCCAATTATTGTCCTTATTTATTAAATGTAATTCACCACATTATCTCCAAAAGTCGCCAGTTTTAGGAGGAATTAACAGGGACAGAGGTAAAATATGACTCAAAATCAGGAACATTTGAGAGGTATGCCATCAGATGTCATGGCTATAACTGGTAGGAGGGAGTTGTGATTGGGTGAATAAAATGAACTTATCTTCTTTTCATCTGCTCAGTTTAAATAGTCACTTTTATTGCTAATCAGGACTGGTGTGCATTTGCGCGATGAAAGAATAGCAACTTGACTGGACAGCTGATATGCACATAGTAGGCATAATTACTGTGGATCAGTAAACCATGGCAGAAAAACACCAAAATAAGGATAAAGACCACAAGGCTAAAAAGCCACAAGTTTATTCCTCTGACGTCTCGGCAACACAAGCCTTTAAGGAGTACAGCACTACAAAAATCACCACCTGCCAATATACCCATAACAATTAAACAATAAAACAATTATCACAAATAAAGTTAATTAGATAAAAAAACTCCAGTTAAGTTCTGCATTAAACCCATTCGGGATCAAAGTATTATATTTTAAAATATACACAGATTCCTTAGACAGCAATTCATTTTTGTATAGTTATCATCATAAATATAAACATTCATTTTTTCTAACACTGAACCTCTCAATCCCTCATGATTCCCTTTATGCATCTGATTAAAATGTATGCACTACAGAGCTTTCCTTATCATTACTTATATCTCTCAAATGCTCTAGCAGTCTTAACTTAAAAGCTCTCTTACTTTGCCCTATGTAAAATGTATTGCAGGGACATCTGAGGGCATAAATAATGCACTCAGTATTACAACAAAAGCAGCCTTTGGCCTGAAAACATTGGCCATAATTTTATTAAAACTTTGCGCAATATATTTACAGGCCTTACATCTACCACATATGCTAGTTCCATATTCTAAAGGATTTTTACAAATATTGGCATCAGGAAAAATGAACTTTGATTTCACTAAAAAGTCTTTTAAATTTCTACCCCTCCTATATGAAATAGTAGGTATTCCACTAATATTTTTACTAACATATTTTAATTTTAAGATATAGCCCCAATAAAATTTTAATAATCTTATAAGAATCGGGCTAAAACTACTGTAAGTAGTTCCAAAATACATTATTTCTCTTTTATCCCTCCTTAAGTCTCTATAATAATCTTGTGGTACTACACTGTCTCCCGTCTTATTAGAAGCATATTCATTCTTAAATTTCTCCCAACACTCCTTCAGTAGTTCATCATTAAAGCCCCTGTTCCTAAACATACCTACAGTTTTTCCCATTTCCCTATTAAAGTCCACCTCATTATTACATAATCTATGAATTCTAATAAATTCACCCAAAGGTATGGCATTAATAGTATGAGGTAGATGACAACTATGGGCCATAAAATAATATACATCATCTTCAAATTTTCTGTGGACTGTAGTACAAATAATATTATCTCTACCCCTATCCAACAAAATATCTAAATAAGACACAGTTTTACCTACCTTAAGGTCATCAAATTTTAGACCAAATCTGTTATTATGTATTGCATCTACAACATTTTATCTGAAGTACGTATAGGTTCATAGGTAGGTACTAGGCTATCGGCCCAAGGGCCTACGTAAGCCTAGCCAGCAAGGTTCCACAGCTTACGCCACCCAAGAAAGTTATTTTCCTGTGCCACTGTCAAGCATTGACACAGAAGTGATCCCCGGGGTGTATTTCCTATTTCCCATCCACTCATCAAGATTTTTCTTGAAGAGTGCTAATGAAGAACTTTGCTTGACATAGATGGGTAGCTTGTTCCAGAGCATAAGAAGTCTCTGGGACAGGAATCTATCCCTCCAACGTGTCCTGTTTATTGTGGTGACAAGGTTTAGGTCCCTAAAGCGTGTAGCTCAGAGGGATTGGGATTTCTTTAGGTGTAGCATGTCCAACAGCTCTGGGTTTGACATAGCTTTATATGTTAGGCAGAGATCACCTCAGAGTAGGCGATATGCTATGGAGTAAAGCTGGAGTTTTTTGAGGCGGTCAGTGTAGGGCATTTGTTTGAGGCCAATAATCCTCTTTGTGAGGTACTTCTGTGGCCTTTCCAGCTGCTGCAGATGTCTTGTGAGGTACATTCCAAAAGGGGCGTTGTACTGTATAATGGGTCTAATGAGTGATGAGTAGAGGGGAACAATGACCTCTTTTTTGCTGGATGAGAAACCTTTTATGATGAGGTGTGCCACGTAGAAGGACTTCCTGACTACTGTGTCGATGTGACTATCAAAGGAGAGACTACTGTCCACCTGGGTGCCAAGGTCTCTAATCACGCATTTGGTGTTAAGTAGATTACTGCCTATGTGGTAGTTCATGGGTACAGAGTTTTTACCAAAGGGGATGACACTGCACTTTTTGGCATTGAGTTTGAGGCCATGGCTCTGACACCAGGCATCTGTCTCAGTGAGGCCCTTCTGTAGGATGTCCACATCATTTGGGGACTTGACTATGGCTCCTAGTTTGCAGTCATCTGCTAACTTCATTAGCCAAAGGCCTTCTGTGTTAGCCTGTACTTCAGAGAAGTACCAAACAGGAGAGGTCCCAGGACGGAACCCTGTGGTACTCCACTTGTCACTGCTTTGAGGTCAGATTTGGAGTCTGCAACTTTTACACTGTGGGTTCTGTCAGTGAGCCAGTTGGCAACCCATCTTGTGACATAGGGATTTATACCCAATTTAGTGAGTTTAGCTATAATTCCAGAATGTGGGATGGTGTTGAAAGCCTTCAGTACATATTACTTCAGACATATATATATATATATATATATATATATATATATATATATATATATATATATATATATTTTTTTTTTTTTTTTTCTGTCTCAAAAGGACCAATACTTAGGTTGGAACAAGCTGGGGCAAAGGTTGCCCCCATAGCAGTCCCCTCTTTCTGTTTATAAAGTTTGCCACAAAATTAAAAAAAATATTTCTAAGACAGAAGACCAAAAGCTCAGTAATATATTCCGTCACTGGGCTATCACCCAGGAAAAATCTAACTGCTTCCAAACCAAAGTCATGGTTAATCCTGGTATATAGACTTTTTATGTCAATGGATACCCAGTACATATTATAATTCCATAGAATATAATATAATTAAATGCAGAACTTAACTGGAGGTTTTTTATCTAATTGACTTTATTTGCGATAATTATTTTATTGTTTAATTATTATGGGTATATAGGCAGCTGGTGATTTTTGTAAAGCTGTACTCCTTGAAGGCTTGTGTTGCAGAGACCTCAGAGGAATAAACTTGTGGATTTTCAGCCTTATAATTGCTGTGGATGTCTTCTTTGGAGAGAAATGACTAGCTGCCAGCTGCTGTTTGCTTATTATTTTGGTTTTGTAGGACTAATGTGGTTATATGAAGCAACATACAGTATATCTGAATTGTACATAGAAGTGTCTGTAACTGCTTGGTGGGAGTTGTCTGAAATAAAACTAAATTACCCTGTTTTCATCTCAGAACTCCTGGATGCTAGAGGCCCCTCACACATCAAGGATGTATACGTGGATTTTGACATGGGTTTAGTAATTGCTTTTGAGATGAATCCCATCTCGTGTAAACCAGCCCTGCACATAGGTGTGCTCAGAAGGCCTCTGTACTTGCGTGTGGGGTCTGGGGAAGATGTCATTATTTCTTTAACATTCATACCAAACCTCACAGGTTACTGTATTTTGTGTTGTGCTGGGAAACAGTGTGGCTGTTATTTCTTTAACTTTCTTAAAAACTTCAGAGAGGTGCAGGAGGGTCATTATAGTTTGCACAGTGCACTGCACTGTCTGTAGAAAGTTGTAAATATTACTCTAATCATTTTTTTCATTTTCCTCACAATTAAACATCTGAACATCTGATGCATATATAGGTATCTATCTTTTGGGGGAAGTGAATAAGCATGCTGTTAATATATGTCTGACTCAAATACATTGTGCTGTTTGTCTTTTCATTTTTGTCCCAGTCTGACATCAGTAGGGTACACAGAAGGTGGCTCCCTTTTGGTTGTAGGGGGTGAGGAGGCATGTACCTAAATATGACAGCAGCAGCTTGAAATAGGACTGTGGGCATTTATGTCTTAATTTTAATCCCAATTTAACACAGGAGAGGGGTACACAGACAGTGACTACCTATTTTCAGCTGGAGGGATTGGGGGCAGATACTTTTCCCAGATATATGCATCCTTACAAGCCTTTGCTTTCTCAGGTTTGTTGTGAAGTGATGATTGGTCAGCTTTCACCATTAAGTTGGATAAAGTTATTCTTTCCTTGAAACAATTGAATTTCTTTTCCATAGGCATGATTTTTGTGCAGGCAATCATTTGATCAAAAGGTTGGCAAAAGAGTTCTAAAATGTACTTCAGAGTGTCTATAACCCTCAGGCTTTTGGCTGGCTAGCAGCCTACTGCTTAATTCAGTTATTACAGGATAGTCATGGTGATTTATGATTTGCTGGAAGGATGCTGGAAAAAGCAGAGTTGAAGACTGAGACTGAATTTCTTTCCATAATCTTGTTTTTTGTTCAGGTAATTATTGAATGAAAAAGGTTATTTAAAAAAATCTCTAAAATGCATCTCAGGACATCTAGAAACCTCATGGATTCTGGGGGCTTAGCGGCTCCCAGACCTCTAGCTTAATACAGTTATTTCCCCTGTAGGTCCTATAGTATAGTCTGTGTTGAAAAGATGCAGGTAAGGGCTAAATGTGTTTCTTTGATTATATTTTTGTTCAGGCAATCAGTGAATGAAAATGTTGTTTAAAAAAATCTAAAATGCTTCTCAGAGCATCTAGAAACCTCATGGCTTCTGAGGGCCTAGTGGTCCTCAGATCCTCAACTTAACAATTTATTTCCACTGCAGTTACAACAGTGTAGTCTTGGTTAGTTAGGATGTTGGTAAAAACAAAGTTGAAGAGTAAGGCTTAACATATTTCTTCGATCATGGTTTTTGTTTTGGCAATCACTGGATGAAAAGGGTTATTTAAAAAAACACTAAAAGCATACACAAACCTCATGTGTTCTGGGGACCTAGCAGCAGGAAAAATTGAAGAATAAGACAAGCTGTGAGAAAAAGGAATTAAAAATAGTAATCTGGTCAGCAGGGTGATGGATGTTTGGGGATCATCATGGAGCCTATTTCCATAGGATGCCAATTTAACTACAGTCAGCCCTCTTATTGAATAGAGCGGGTTAGTTTTTGTGTTAAGCAGTAAACAGTGTCATTTGTGTAGAAGAGAATATTTAGATTTGGCAAATCTCATGTAAGAGAACTAACATAAAAAGAGGGGGAGACAGAAAGAGAGAAATAGCCATAAGACTGAGCCATGTGGTACACTGGAGTAAATAGTTTTTATCGGTAGAGAAAGAAGTTTCACTAACTATGCAGAATGTTCTATTTGATAAATAGTTGTTTAACCACATGATAACATTGTGCGGAAGCCACAATATTTGAGCTAGGTTGGTAACAGATCTTAATTAATCATTTCAAATGTCCTTTTTAAGTTGAAAATACTTTTCCTGTCAGTAGCGTATTTTCCATATTGGAATATATTCAAGAGGTTAGTGATGGAATGAGTGTCAGAGCCCTGTGACAGGACAGAAACTGAGATTTGTATCTGTTAAAGGATCGTTTGTGTGGGCATATGCAAGTAGTTGCTCATAACCATTTTCTCTAAACTTTTGTCCAAGAGGCAGATGCTGGCATTCTGGCATTGGGGCAACAGTCGGAGTTTTGGGATGTTGGACTTTGGGCAATGAGTTGTGAGGCCGTGTCCTTGCATTCAAATACTTTTGACCTGTTTATAACTTGTAGCTCAACATCAAGTAAATCAATACATTGTTAGGGGTAGAATATCAGGTAAAGAGAGCTGGTGGAAGTTTTGAGCCTTGAAAGACAACATGAGAGTGCACACCGACAGTCACTGACATTGTTAGTTCAGACTTGGACAGACTCGATATTGTTGGGGATACTGGAGATTATGATGTCAGTGAGTGGTTCTTTGTGGGAAGAGGTTGGTTCTTATAAATATTTGAACAAGCTAGGAAAGATTAAAGTGGTTTTGTACTGTTATTAATGTGTGTTTTACTGAGAAATTCCAATTATGGTTCAAATAACCACATATAATCAGTTTACTTTATCTTATTATGACAGAATTTGAAGTAGGATAAACTTTGGGCATGATACAGCAGCAGAAAGGGGATGTTTAAATTGTGTCAATGTACAACTTTGTGTGAACACCTACAGTAACCTGAATCAAACTCTACTTGTAATTTGGGTATGTATTAGGATTATTACTGACAATTAGATCAGTGTTAAGTTTGTATCATTCTTGACCTCCCCATCCTGTCTGCTGTCTAGTCTGTAATCTTGGAAGTAGGTTTAATGTTTATTAAAGACAGTAGAAAACCATGAGGATTATTTTATACAACTCAGTAATTGCCAATAAATTGCTAATATTTTACAGTAATATTGTATACCCCAAGTTTCTAGTTGTGTCCATTTATTATTCATAATGCAGATGTTCAGTGAGGCAATGAAAAGGAATTTGCCTTGGACTGTGAACATTATGGGCTAGATTCCAAAAGACTTGCTCTCAGTGTAAGACCTATCTATAAACAGGCTTACAAAGGGAGCAGGCTGCACTGAGAGTGTGTCTTTTGGAAAATAGGGGCAATATGTACAGGGGTTAACTATATCCACCTGGTATTATGACTGGGATAAGAATTATAATGATTGGTTTCATTTCTAATTGTGTTTTTGTTATGCATCTGAAGAATTGTTTAGATATAGGAAGCATGAAGGGTTTATATGTAATCAACTATTTATGAATGAAGTCACATAATTTTAAAAAGTTAAGTAAAAAATTAAGGGAAGATTTGATTTGAGATTAGAGGGCAAAGAAGATATTTGAAAGTAACAGCAGCTGGAAATGAGTAGTAGTAGTAGTACTGTTAAAGTATGGTGCATGATAAGTGAGCAGTAGTTTGGAAAAGGAACGGTGTATAATAAAAACATTGTGAGAATACAAACAGTTAGCCAGTGTCTCCTTAAAGGATTTGGATAAATTGCAAATTTGGAATAAAAGTGGTAATATCAGAGAAATGAGGGTGAAATGACACCAAAGTAGGATGGACCTCATAAGCAGCAAGAGCCAGTCAGTGTGTGTACATGTGTGAAGGGCAGCAGCAGCATTCCTAAACAGATGTGCTGCTACGAAATGCAGTATGTTGCTGCAAATCTGCACAGCTAAGAACATTATCCAGTAGGTTAAGGAAGACAACCCAAAGTGGTCTACAGCTACTGAGCATTAAACTAAAATAAAAATGTACGACATGCACACGTCACTTTGTCATATGCACTGTGAAATTCTATGACCTTCTTATCCTGGTCAGCAGCAAAGCCTCAGTGCACCAGGTTTGGGGTTCATATCTGACCTCCCCTCACTGTCTGTGTGTAATTTGTATGTTCCTCCTTTGTCTGCTTGGATTTTCTTTGGGTACTCCTGTTCCATCAACAAACAGTTACAAACCTCCTTCCCCTTGACAACCAAGTTGCTGCTACAAAGAATCTGTGGACCAATTCACTTACCTGTTTATTTAAGTAATTAAATTAAATTAAAACCTGGGTGGTTAATGCCAGTATGTCTCAAAAGATGCATCAGTAATGTCAAAATCATTATTTGGTTTACCTCTTTTCTGCCTACTACCATTTTAACCTTAATAGACCACCTAGATTCCTCTCCAGCTACAAGAACTCCAGTTTTACAACTGCTGTTTGTCAGAGTTTATTTTTAGATTTTCTGCTTATAAGGTTTGGATATTTCCATTAGTTTTTGACTTTTTGATTTTGGTCTTATTATATGACAGTTTGTTGTTCTTGTTGTTTAAAGTTTGTTTTACTGCCAAGGTATTTTTTTCTTGGAGTCTTAAAGGTAGTTCGCTAGGTTCATTTAGGAAACTTTCCTTTTGCATTCATTGATTGAATAGGAATTTGGATCTAGCTAATTAGTGGGAGGAGCTGAGATACAGTTTTGTTATTTAAGATATTCACCTACATTCCTCTCCAGTTACAAGAGCTCTGAGTTTAACATTGCTGTTTGACTGCATTAATTTTTTATCATTTTTTCTCAACCACGCACTGACCCAATTCTTGTTGTACTTCCCACCCCTATTGTAAATTAGACTTTGGAAGCCCCTCCATTTGCTAATTCGTCTGGGCACTGATAGCACAAAGTGACACTCCCACTAGAGTCTGTGAACTGAGGGTGGAGGTAGGAACTAAATCTTCTATATAAGGGGTAAAGTATCACATTTCAAAGCTTTACTGGAAAAGATCACCCAGACTCTGCTACAATTTGCTGTGAGGGAAAGGTTAATCTGGTTTTGCTTTCTTGTAGTTTGTATTACTTTATTGCCTTCTTCTATTTTGTATATTGTGCTTTGTCTTCATTGCACCATGTTTTACGTGTGTTCAGCTTTTAATTGCATATTAAAACTGGGAAAGAGACCACAGCTGTGTCCCTTGTGAGTCACACAGAAATTGTTGCCCACCCTCCCACTCTGATGCTGTTGTGTCCTTAAACTCAACTGTCTTTCTAGTTGCCTGCCCCTTGTGTTAACTTGACCACTTATCTCCTTCCCTCTCCCCTTTCAGTGACTGTTGTGTGTAAGCAAAAAAATTATCATTTTATGAGATCACTCCCCTCAACTATTTAAATTTATTGGCCATCCCTCTGTATTCCACAGGACCAGAATAAAATCTGTAACATCTATTGCAAGACCACCAATTATTGGAAACCCCACATTCTGCCTCTTAGTAGTAATCTTGGGATTAGTGCTTCTGTTTTCTCCTGGTGAGAGAAGGAGCACAAGGACATTATTTCCTGGAGACCACTGATCACCAGAAAGCCTAATTACTGCTTCATAGGTGACAGTTTAGCACTTCTGCTTATATTCTGCTCCGTGTGAGAAAAGGAGCAGAGTGCATTGATGCCTGACTATTTCTGGTTGGATGGTGACTGTCTGTTCTTGATTTTCCTGATTGGTCTGTTTGCTATTCAAGGCATATACCAGAAAAAGGCTTCAGCAAGCCTACAAATCCTTGCATCATCTGGGACAAGACTGTAGATCACCAAACAGGCTGTGGCCTGCTTCTCATCTTGAGATGGGTGCTAATGTTTTGGTTCTAGTGAAAGGAGAAACAAAGGAGCATTGTATCCCAGCAGAGTGAATCTGTGGTGAGACCAGCATTAGTAGTAGCCAGGCAGTGGCCATTCACGTCTCCCCTGTTTTCATCATTCTTGACAAGCTAATTCTTTGTTTTCACTAAGTACTGCTTGATATGTTTCTAACTTCAGAATATCTGCCTAAATACATTATCCTGAAATTTTCTGCTTATTAGTTTCTCCTCAAATGTTTGGCAGTGCCCTGTATAGACACAAACACATTGAGTAACATTATTTTTCTGTAAAGGCACAGTTGAAATTTCAGCAATATCTAGTTGCACACAGGAAAACTAGTTTCCAGTGACAAGCACTGACTCCAGAGTTGTAAAACAGATACTCCTGACATTACATTATAGTCTCACTCCAACTGTCTAATAAATAAAAAGGGTTTGTTGCCATGGATATGAACTTTCCCACTATCTTGGTAACCAGCTCGGTGGATATTGTAAAAATTGCCTCATGTTTACTGACAGCCAGTTAATTCTCAAACTGATATGGTATGTGAGAGATTTAAATAATGTCACTGGAGGCAAAGTTTTCACATAAAAGTACTCCTAATGTCAAAAAGATGTCAGTAGTACATACACTGCACCCATCACACACAATTCAAAGCAGACATATAGACCCACATAATGCTGAGGCACTTAAATGTAACCTTCCTAAACCATGAAGACCTCCTAGATAAAGTACACATAACAAATACCCTCAGCAGTTCCAAATGTACTCTTTCAAAACACCACCCACATCAACACATACAGCTACATCTCATGGAGCCTCTACTTTTAAGCTCATAAGGCAAGCCACCTCAGAATCTAACATTCTGGTCATTGGAAACTCCATTGTGAGACAAACTGATGTGCCTCTCACCAGGCAGAGTAAGGAGAAAGTCATGGTTAGTTGCTTATCAGGGGCTAGGATCCACCACATTATGCATGCACTCAGGTCAGTGGACCACAAGTACCAGTATGACTCAGTCACAGTCCATGTGTGTGTAAATGACATGAGACATACCTCAATGGACTATATGGAGAGAGACATCATGGATCTCTCAGAATATGTGCCCCAGGCTGGTATGAGCCTAGCACTGAGCAGCATTTTACCTTCTCCAATGATGATGCCACAGTATGAACAAAAGATGAATGACTTTAATTGGCTTAGTTTCTGGTATCATTCTAAGGGGGTGAAATAACTGTCCGCATGAAAGGAGATGGTCAACAGAACATGCTGCTTTGCCAAGGAAGGTCTACACCTCTCCCCCCTTGGCTTTGAATATTAGCTAAAACATTATCTTCCCCCTTTAGTGCCTTTTTTAGGCAATGCCAAACTGAAAGTACTTGTGAAATATCAAATCAAAACCAAATAAATCTAAGGGTATTACTGCTCAGTGCTAGGAGTCTAAACAAAAAACTCCACACCCTAGAAACTCTCTTCACCCTGGGGAATGCTGACATCTGTGCAGTCACTGAGACGTGGTTTAAAGCCGCAGAGAGCACACAACAGTGCAAGTTTATAATGCCTTCCACACATTTAGACCAGCTACTACACAGACAGGGACTAAAGGTGGAGGTGCTTCTATTTACATCAAAAATAAATATAGCTCAAGGCTGGTCAAACAAGACAATGCACTTGAGCTACTCCATGCTCAAATCACCATAGGCAAAATATAGTACTACTTCCTTGCAAGCTATAGATCCCCCTCTATGACCCAGGAAACCCATACCATGTATTTAATCTTATTCGAAACACTCACCATCCAAGCCAATACCATATTCGTGGGTGACTTTATTTAACTCATTATTAACTGGGAATCCTGTACGGCACTAAATATATGACACAGAGATTCCTGGATTTT
The DNA here is from genome assembly GCF_019279795.1 of Protopterus annectens. Classification (NCBI taxonomy): domain Eukaryota; kingdom Metazoa; phylum Chordata; order Ceratodontiformes; family Protopteridae; genus Protopterus; species Protopterus annectens. The sequence continues at coordinate 429,146,428 of NC_056750.1, forward strand.
GTAAACACAAACTCTCTGGACCTGATTGTCAGTACACCAACCAGGTGTGCAACCATACTGGATCTGCTCCTCACTATTATGGGAGAGTGTTGCACAGCCCCTAGTGTAATGCTTTCCCTGGTAAGGTCAGACCACAAAAAGGTTTAATTTGAAATAAAAATAAAACCTGGACCCCCAGCTAACCCTGAAATATTCAGATACTACTCTAAGGCTAACTTCCTGCTATCAAGTGATAACCTGTCAACATTTCAAGGCCCCATAAACCCTGAAAACACTGCTAACTGTGCAAAGCTCTCCGCAGAAACTATAAACAAGCATGTTAATAGCTGCATGGAGGTAGCTATACCCTCCAAGAAAAAGTACAGAACTAACTCATAAAACAAGCCACCCTGGTAAAATCATAAAAATCAATAGGCTGTATAACAGGAGGAAGAAAATCATGGCAAAAATTAGAAGGTACAGAGCTCAGCAGGATAAAAGTGCTCTCATCAAACTAAGCATATGACTCAAAGGATAAATAAAGTCTGCCAAAGCCAAATATGAGGTAAGTTTGGTCTCCCAGGCCAAGCATGAACACAAGGAATTCTTTAGGTATGTCTGCAACCTCAAATGCAATACACAGTTGTGTGCAGAGCTCATTGTAAATGAAGCCACCAATACTGAGCCAGAAGCTATAGCAAACCTACTGGCCAACAAATTCCCTTCCAACTTTACTCCTTTCTCACCTCAACCTTCCCTAAGGAAATACCATCAAATATAACTTATCCTGCTAAAACTAGGGAACAGGTCCTTAATGCTCTCTCTCTAAGGCCAAGAACACTGCATTAATGGGCTCAGACAATATCCCAGGATGCCTTCTAAGTAGCATGAAACATAACCTATCAGGCCCCCTGGAATTTCTTTTTAACAATAGCCTCCAAACAAACTTTGTGCCTCATGAATGGAAGACAGCAACAGTCATCCCTCTGCAAAAAGGTGGGTCATCTACACACCTTGGAAACTACAGAACCATAAGTCTCACTTGTCTTATATGGAAAGCCATGGAAAGAATTATCATGGAAATAATCAGTAATGACATAGTAAACCTCCAGACATGGGACTCACCCAAGTTTGGTTTCATTAAGGACAGGTCATGCCTACTCAACCTGGTAGACTTCTTTGAGAAGGTCACCAAAGCAAAGGATGAGGGCAGAATGGTTTAAGTTCAAACTGCCTACCTTGACCTGGCCAAGTCATTTGACACAATACCCCATTCGGGCATTGTTGACAAACTCAAGATGTTAGGTACAAACATATATGTCACTCAATGGATAGCAAAATGGCTCGCAGACAGGACCCAGGATGTTAGACTTGGAGAGTCCACCTCTAGAAAGAGGCCAGTCATAAGTGAAGTCCCCCAGGGATTGGTCCTTGGACAGCTTCTTTTCAGCATTTACTTCTTTGATGTCAAGGCCAATGTCAGTGGTCTCTGGCTGACTAAATTTGAAGATGGTTGCAAATTAGGAGCTGTCATTAAATCCCACACTGTCACAAATGTACTCCAGGAAGGGAACAAAAAAAACAAACTGGTGTCAACGCCACAAACTAAAACTAAATGCCAAGAAATGCACAACAATATCCTTTGGGAAGTCATCTACCCCTGGTAACCATATTGAGAACACACCCTTAGAGTTGACCCAGTAGTCAGGGACTTAGGGGCACACATAGACAGTAATCTAGCCTTTGACCATCATGTGTCTACAGCAGTGAGGAAATCATTCTATGTTGCCCAACTTATAAACAAAGGTATGGCATCTAAGTCCAAGGAAGTCATTGTTCCACTGTATTTGGCATTCATCAGACCTATCATTGAGTACAATGCCACCTTTGGTATCTACCTAACCAGGCATATGCAACAAATCAAATGTCCAAAGAGGCTCCTCATTAAATGAATACAGAGCATACGTTAAATGTCCTATGCAGACCACCTCAAGGCCCTATCTCTGTATTCTGTCTCCTATAGGCTGTAGATGGAAGATCTATGCCTGGCATACAGGGCATTGTCAGAACCCACTCTAATGCACCTCCTCAATATCGGCAAAACAAACAGCACCAGAATGACCTAGTCAAAAGATGTGAACCTTGCCTGTGATATAAATAGGACCTGCTACAGAGACAGGTGTGTATCCCAGAGACTACCCCGTCTCTGGAACAGGCTCCTCATCCATGTGAAGCAGAGTTCCTCCCTAACCCAATTCAAGTGTAACTTGGACAATCGGGTAGGGAACAGGAAATGCATCCCTGACTTGGCACCTAAGTCTCTAATAGAAACAAGCAACCTGTCCCAGGCCCCTGCTTGTAAATGTTTCACCTCCCAAGCCTCTGCTTACACTTATCAAGGGTACCAGAACTTGTCAGAGATTTTGGATGCATGGCTAGGCTTAAAAAGGCCCTTGTGGTGATTAGACTTGAACCTATGAGTTAACCTCTGTTTCAAGTCATACCATTATGGTTAGTGCACACTGCCATGAACTGAGTTTTGTTCTTTTCTGCATTTTTTCTTTGTTTTAACAAAAAGTCAACTATTTACATTTAACTTGGTCTGAGGACGTTAGTCTTGTAATATCATAATAGTGAGAGAATTGTGCATTGCTGCAGGTTCTGTGCCTTATATATGCAGTTATTCTGCATTTGTACTGTTTATTGATTGGATTCCCCAATAATTCATCTCCTATAACCTCTGCTGAGCTGTGCAGCAGGGGTTTACATTGCCCTATATAGGTGCAGATACATGGAGTTGTAATTTTCCATACAAAACTTCCTTTGCTATTTTCCCAAGTATCTAGCTGAGTGTAGTGCAGATACTTTGCCCTAAGATTGTTGTTTTAGATCAGTCCTAGACCTCTCCCCAGCCTAAAAACATCAAATGTAATTAGTTACAAACCCATTTTGCATTTCCCCTCATAGAAAAGGAGAAATAGGGTCCTACTGCCTGTGTAGCTAGCCTGGTGAAAAAGGGCATCTTGAGACAATGTAGCAATTGTCTCATGTTTAATGACAACCACCTTATTCTTAAACAGACTGGCAGAGTACGCAAGAGAGAGAAATGTAATTACATTATGTCTCTTGTTGCAAAGCTCTCTCATATAGGCACTTCTATCTCCAAACAGGTTGCCAGTAACACACATAAAACACCTACTATGGGTCAAATATAAATTCACATACACCGAGGCTCCTAAATGCAGTATACCCAAACCTCAAAGGCCTCCAGTACGTTGCGTTATCCCCAGCAACCCTTCAAATACTTTGCAAAGACAACAGACCCCAGGACACATACAACCACATCTCACAGTGTCTCAAACTCTAAGCCCTTAAGGCAAACTACCACACAACCCAATATAATGTTCATTAGCGACTCTGTTGTGCAACACACTGATGCCCCACTCATCAGGCTGAGTAAGGAGATAGTCATGGTCAGTTGCCTATCAGGGGTAAGAATGTGCCAGATTACACACACACACACACACACACACACACACACACACACACACACACACACACACACTCAGGGCATTTAACCACAAGTACCAGTATGACTCTGTCATAGCCCACGTGGGCATTAATGACCTGAGACATATCTCCCTGGAATATATGAAGAGAGACATGATAAAGTGTGTAAATTATGTGTCCCTAGCATGGATCAGCATTCTATCTTCTACAAGGATGATAACATAATATAAACAGAAGATGATAGACTTTAACGCTTGTATTAGTTAGTGTTGTTCTAAAGGGGAACAATATTTGTCAGCTTGGGAAGACAAGATCGGCAGAACATATTGTTTTGCTAGGGAAAGTCTGCACCTGTCCACACACTTAGCTCTTGGATATTGGCGAAAAGATTATCCACTTGCAGTAATGCCTTTTTTAGGCAATGCCAACCTGAAAAACTTTACATAATAAATTCTACTCAAGCTAGACTAAAGGTGTATACTCAGTGCTAGGAGTTTCAACAAAAAGTTCCACACCCTGGAAGTGCTCCTCACAATAGAGAGTGTTGACATCTGTGCAGTTACTAAGACGTGACTTAAAACCACATAAGGCACCCTGATATTGCAAGACTCTTATGCTTGCCACACATTTAGACTAGCTACCACACAAGGAGGGACAAGAGGTGGAGGTGTATCAGTCTACATAAAAAGTAAGCATATCTCAAAATTGGTCAAACAATATGACACACTTCAGCTACTCCATGTCCAACTAACCTTAAGTAAAGCCCCATTCCATATCCTTGTTTGGCGATAGGCCCCATCTATGACCCAGAATAACCATACCATGTGCATGAATGTACTAGAGTCTCTCACCATTCAACCCGACACCATACGCATGGGTGATTTCAACTACGCCACAGTAAACATACAAAGCCACTAACATGCAGGCTCAAGGATTTCTGGATTTTGCCAATATAAACAACCTAGAACAGATAGTCTGCATACCTACTTAGGTGCAAATATCCTGCATCTGATACTCACAAATATGAGGTAATGTTACAGCCCCCCAGTACAAAGTCCTGACTGGTCATATCAGATCAAACAGCAGTATCCCCTGAAGTAACTATAAAGCCTAAACTCCCATGAAATCTCAGAAACCTTAAGAACTTTTCCAAGGCTAACTACCTCCTATTAAGTGATGGCATAGCTAATCTCCAAGCCCTCCCAAACTCAAAGAACACTGTGGCCTAAGCAGAAATATTTATGGAAACCCTGTAAAGCATATAAATAACTGTATACAAACAGCAGTAACAAACTAAAGTAAACTTAGGACAAACTTCAAAAGCAGTCACCCTTGGTGGACCCGCAGTATAAATAGGTTGTACAGTAAAAGAAAACAATTCCTGTCCAAAATTGGAAGGCTATGTACTAAAGACAAAACCTCCAACATCAGTCCCAACAAGCAACTCACTGGGCTAGTCGAGTCAACCAAAGCCAACTCTGAGGCAAAAATAGCCTCCGAGGCTAAGGATAACCATAAAGCATTTTTCATTTATGTATGCAGCTATAAAGGGAACACCCAGCAGTGTGCTGAAGCAATAGTAAATGGAACTTCCTATACTGAGCCAAAGGATGGAGCAAATTTGCTAGCCGATAAATTTAGCTATAATTTCAACCCCCTATCACCCCCAGTTATCCCCCAGGAAATACCCTCTACCATTTCTCCTTGAACTCTCACTAAAGAACAAGGCCTCACTGCAGTCTCCAAAGCTAAAAACAGTGCATCAGTGCATCCTGATAATATCCCAGGATTATGTTATAAACAAACACAGGTCCCTTTTCCTGTTTCAGAATGTAAGGGCACATTTGCATGCAGATCCTGTAGAATCTGCAAATATGTATGGTCTTTAAGTGTTATAATGCACCCCAGAACATTGTGTCAACTGGAATTTACTTTTTATGCTGATTGTCTGACTAAGAATATTGTCTAACTGGCAAAATGCTGCTCCTGTGACTGTTTCTATATTGGAAAGAGTAACAGAACTTTAAAAGCAAGGGTGATGGAACATTTAAATGACATTCATAATTTAAAATTGACTAATGCATTTGCTAAACATGTACAAGAAGTAGGTGATTCACATTGCTTTAAGTTTTTGGTTTTACAAATTGTTTATGCAAATGCAAGGGAGGGTGATTTGACAAACAACACTGAATATGCAGAACTAAGATGGATTATTGACTTTAGAGCTAACATGCCCCCTTGTTTAAGCAGTGCTGTTTCTTTAAAACCAGCACTGAAGAAGAAAAGCTTACTGCACTAATTATCTAATTGGTTTTATCTATGATTGGCTAAGTGTTTTATTTAAGGCTTGTATCCTTTTGTTTGTAGTATGGTCTGAAGAAGCGGATGACCGCGAAAGTGCTTACCATTTTTTGTTTTAAAAAAGAGTTTTGTATTCCTCGGCCTCTGGATAACTTGTTGTTACATAATATCCCAGGATGCCTTCTAAATTGCTTAAAAAATGACATATCAGGCCCGCTAGACTCCCTGTTCAACCCCATCCTGCAGACAATCTTCATCCCTGGGAAATGGAGGACTGCAGTTGTCATCTCTCTTCACAAGAGAGGGACCATCAGCAGACCCAGAGAACTACAGACCCCTAAGTTTGACTAGTCTTATATCCAATGTCATGAAATTAATTATTATGGACCTGATAAAGAAAGACATAAAATCTTCAAACACTGGAACCATCCTAGTTTTTTTTTTTTCAAGGGCAGGTCATGCCTAGTAAACCTGATGGACTTCTTTGAGAATGTCACTAGAGCAATTGACAAGGGCAAAGTGGTACAAACAGCCTGCCTCAACCTGGCAAAGGTATTTGACACAATATCTCATTCAAGTATTATAGAAAAACTCACAAATTTAGGCATAAATTCCTATATCAACTGATGGATAGCCAAATGGCTCATAGAGAGGACACATGAAGTTAGGGAGGGTAAATCCATCTCCACCAAGAAGTCTGATACTAGTGGTGTCCCATAGGGCTCAGTAATGGAACCTCTCCCTTGTCTGTGACATAAAACATATTGGAGGGACAGATATGTGTCTCAAATATTACCCCTTCTGTGGAACAGATTCCCCATTCATGTGAAGCAGAATTCTTCCCTAAGTCTATTCAAATGCAATCTGGACCAATGGATGGGAAATCGCAAATTTACCCCTGGCATGTCAACTGTGTCCCTTATGGGCAGGAGCAGCTTATAGATGCCCTAAGGCACAGGCATATACCCAAACCAGTCTAGTCCTTGAGCACTGATAATTGGTAAAATTGGGGTATGGATTGCTAAGCTTAAAAAGACTCCAGAGCTGTTAACCTAGTAGTCTCTTATGATTCTGCAATTCTATGACCTATCAAAACACTTCTCAACCTCACCCCTTAGCTGCTCCAGTTTTTTGTCAATTATGTCAGTTACTGTTGGATATAAACTCACTGCAAATACATCTCCCCTCACACAGAGTATCGCAATTCAATTTCTGCCACCTCATGTTAAAAACATACATTCTGCTGATGAAAACATAGCCCTGATGCTTTTCCAGATGTTGCAAAACCTTCGAGCATATCAGGCCACCCCAGTCCCATATTCAGGCCAAACCATGAAGTCATCTGCAGGCATAGTGATACTGCAACACTTACTAATGCCTTGATTCTCCATTAGAAATGGTAAATTCTTTGAGCTACTTTTTCCACCAGTTTATAAATATGCCAATTAACTGCAATTTGCAACCATAGACCCTAGTGTAGTGCATCTGATTCCATGTAGCTACCTACCTAATCCATCACCTGCTGTAAAACTTCAAATACAAATTTACAGTTTATGACGTAAAAAGCAATTTGTATATCAGTTAAGACAATGTCCATCTTACCCTGTCTTCCCTTCTGCCCATCTGCAAAATTTAAAAAATAATCTTCAGTGGTCTATCGAGGCCTTCATTTTAATAAAAAACAGCTGAGACCCATCAGTCACCTATGGAAGGTGACGTTTGATTGTAGCAGAAAATAACCATGCAAATAGTTTTGTATTAATGTTACAAAGGGAAACTACCCCTTAAAATTAACTGGGTACTCTTCACACCCATTCCTTTGGATTGCACAATCACTGTAGCTTTCTTCATAGATTCTGCGGTACCCCACTACCCATAGCATCATTAGACACATCTTCAAGAAAAATGCTACTTCTGAGCCCACTTGTTTGTAACAGTTTATCACAAAAAGGTATGGTGCACCAGCCTTTCCCCCTTCATATATCTAATTTCTGCCAGTACCACCCCCTCTTATCTTCTTATGTAGCTCCCCTTGCCCTACCTTCATTATGGGTTCCCCTTCTTACTCTTTAAGAAATCTCTGTATAGTAAATAAGCTCTATACATGTTATGATAAAACTCAACAAATACCTCCTATGTTACCTTATACACGTTGCTTGTCTTGCTCCCTGTTCGCCTTTTATTCCTTTGAGTTCAGTTTGACTTAACCGACACTTGCCTCTTCTGCTCTTTTATCATCCATATTAGCAATTTGCCGGCTATCTCTCCTAGGGCCCTCCACTTGGTCCCTCTTCTGCATAGTTGAGCCTCTAATTTAATGTCTTTCATTAACTCCAAATCGTTGTTTAATTTTCACTTTTTCTATTCATGTATTTATCTTATGTCATCTCTGCTGAAATAACTCTGCCTGCAACTTATGTACATCCTTTCCCTTGCTTTGTTTGTGCTATTTTTTAGTTATTCTTCTTTTTTCCTTCAACTCCCCTGAATCCCATACTTTTCTCAGTCCATACTGTCTTATCTCTTCCTTTTCCCTACAACCTACCTGCTCACCTTTACCCTGATTTTACTTGCCTACTAGCCTCATTAGCCCTTTCAACCAGTTTATATTACCTGCATGCCATTTTCCTAGGATCTACCTCAGTCTCTTTCTTTTCACCATCTTAGGGTGCCACTGACTGCTACCATGACATGAGAAGAGAAACTTATCTACACCTCTCACACTTCATCCACAGATCTTTCATCCACCAATAACATTTCCTGTCTACTTACCTGTTTACATTCATCCCTATAGAACATAAATTGCTTTCTACCCTTCCAATTTACTCTCAAAAAATCAATCAATTCTAAGTCCATCATTCCCTCTAACAATGCCTTTCACCTTCTAGAATGGAAATATACTGTCATCTGTAACATACCTAGTGTTGGGTCTTACATCCCATTGGAATCATGTCCTGATACACCTCAATTGCTCTGCTCCTTCAAGGTCCTTATCACTCCTAGGAACTTCTGAAGTATACAATCACTATATCTACTTGTTGCTTAAAAAATATCAGCACAATTCCTAACCATTCCAGAAGATACCTGCCCACCACTCCCCTCTTTCCCCTCACTATGAAATATTTCTTACGGCACCACCTTTTACAAAAACTTGTTTCCTTTTACTTTCCTTCATACTATCCTCACATGAGTGTATGTTGATTTATTAAAAATACCCAAACTTCAACATTCATAAATGCCAGAAACATAAAGAAAAAATAACAAAAAAGAAGACTACAAAAGGAAATAGTTTGTTTTCAAATCAGATCACCAAAATCTCACACACAATCAGACAATTTGTATGAATAGAGGAAGTGTTACAACTTTTGTTTTCTAAGGTAAGATGTTAAGGTAAGAAGAGTTAGGGTTAGCATGCATTAATAAGGTAGTCTTCATCTAGGGTTAGCATGCATTAGCAAGGTAGTCTTCATTAAGGGTTAGCATGCATTAATAAGGTAGTCTTCATCTAGGGTTAGCATGCATTAGCAAGGTAGCCTTCATCCAGGGTTAGCATGCATTAGTAAAGTAGCCTTCATCCAGGGTTAGCATGCATTAGTAAAGTAGCCTTCATCCACAGTTAGCATGCATTAATAAGGTAGTCTTCATCTAGGGTTAGCATGCATTAGCAAGGTAGCCTTCATCCAGGGTTAGCATGCATTAGTAAAGTAGCCTTCATCCAGGGTTAGCATGCATTAGTAAAGTAGCCTTCATCCACAGTTAGCATGCATTAGTAAGGTAGTCTTCACCAAGGGTTAGCATGCATTAGTAAGGTAGTCTTCATCCAGGGTTAGCATGCATTAGTAAGGCAGTCGTCATCCAGGGTTAGCATGCATTAGTACGGTAGTCTTCATCCAGGGTTAGCATGCATTAGCAAGGTAGTCTTCATCCAGGGTTAACATGCATTAGTAAGGTAGTCTTCATCCAGGGTTAGCATCCTTTAGTAAATTAGCCTTCATCCAGGGTTAGTATGCATTAGTAAAGTAGCCTTCATCCCCTTGCACTGCCATACTGATGCATGCTACGCCTAACTGTGCACGTTATCTGGGAAAAAACTCCTTCTGTAACACTACCAGTAAAAAAGACACTCATAGATACAAGCATGCACCAACACACATACACAGCCTTAAATATGTCCAGTTGCTTAACCCTTACTCTAACCCTATTCTGCCTACCCTCCACAAACACTTCCACCTCAATGCTGAAACTTTCAGAAAAACTGAACATATTGTCATTATTTTTCAAAACCTATACTTACCTTACCCACATGCACTCAATTTTCTGTCTTCCAAATATCTTCAAAGTTTGATGAATGGAACACTCTATGGGATTTCATCATTCAGTGTGTTGATGGGCAGCTGATTTGATAGACTGAGTGAGACTCCCCACCCACAAATATCCTTCTTTGGTTGCATACCAATATCCCTGGTTAATAAAATTAGTTATTTTATTATTACAATACTCACTGCTTCATGAACCAGTTTTGTTATCACCTTTTCTCACTTTATGCCATTGTTTATTCTGTACAGCAACACCATTTAAACTTCCATTTGGTCACTGGATTGTCAACTCTTTGACTGTATGCAACCTTGCTCAAGTCTTATTAATCCCACTTATGTATGAGCCCAGAATCTTTAATCCGCCCCTCTTCGGGGCTTATATTCTACAGTACTCCCTCTTCTCCAGTCCTCTATTTTTTTCCTACAACAGCTCATCCAATATTCCTGGTTTCCTCTTCAACCTCCCAGACACTCCATCATTGTTTCCATTATTCATGGTCTTTTAAGAAGAGAGATATTTGTATGTTATTTTTTTCTGTACTGCCTTTCCCCTGGAAATTTCCTTTGGGTCCTTCCACAGGCCCTGTCTTTCTGCCTGTCTGAATGCATTAAGTTCACTTTTCCCTACTATTTGACTTCCGGGCACCGTTAAGATTGGAACAGGTGCTTATGCCTTGAGCATACACTATCCTCAGGGGTGCTGCTTCCATACATTCTTGTTCGCTCCTTCTATCAGTGTAGCTCTCCTCATTCATTAATTATCTTCATTACCGTAATACATGTAAGCACGGCATTTTGCAACAACTGACTCTATAATACCTTATTCTACTGCGTTACCTGTTAAATCACAGAGTAGATGATCCTAATAGCCTCCCTCCTCAGGTTCCATACAGTGCTGCACCCCCCCTCCATCATGATGAACCCAAAGCAATTAGTCTCCTACAGCCTTCACCTGGAAACCAGCTAGCAAACCCAGCCAGCACTGCTGCCTCCATCAACAACCATTCCTTTGCCTTAATGCTGTGGCAATTCCTTATGAAATGACATGACCTTTCTGATTGTGCTGTTGTTTACTACTAACTGAATTAGTCTGGCATTTCATTCAGAAAAGTCTTTAGTTAGGGACAATGACCTGCACTCAATGAATTTCACTGGATCTGTTCCTTCAAGACCTTCCTTTAATCCCAAAATTCTGGCATTTTCACTGTTGGATTTATTGTACACATCTTCATTAATACTGAAAAGCAGGGTATTGGCAGTGTTATATAACTTATTCAATTCACTCTCCGGCCACTTTATTTTCTCTTACAGCTGATTAGTATACCCTTGTTTCCACTCATATTGTCCAGCGTGTCCAGAATTCCAGCGTCCATCCAGTTCTGCCTCCATCCTTCCTCCTGTCTATACCAGACTCGCCCAAGCATCTCCTTATGTACATGTAACTACAGATCTGATTGTTTTTATCAAACTTTTACCAATATTTGCAAAATAAAATGTTTCCTTATGGCAAGGACAGTGCAAGCAAAATTAGCCTGCTGAAGTTGTTTTGGCTCAACAATGCCTCTAAAGTACAACAACTTTTCAGTGAAGTGAAGCATGTAGTCTTTAGAGAGATATTTTTTTATTTTTCAGTAAGGTTAACCCTGGATCACAAGATTCATTTACCAATTTGTGAATAAATTTTGTACTGCTATTTGAACTCATACAGATCATATAAATTTCATACTAATACCTACTATCAGTAGAAGTTTTATTTATTTTATCAAGAATAAAGAATAAGGCTGCTTTGTGGAACTAAAATTAGGCTTCATTTACCTACCCTGGCCTTATTTATTTGACAGCCAAGCAACCCATATCCCAATATGATACTATAAAAAATAGCTGTCAGTTTCTTTAAGCCAGACACTATATTTTTTCCATTAATATTTACAGAGAAGCTTAAAACAAGGTTCTTTACATTTTAAACACTTTTATTGAATTATTACTTGAGACATAGGTAAATTTACATTTATATAAAAGTAGTCAAACTATATTAAGAAGTTCACATTTCCAAATTGTGACATAGGTCAATTTGCATTTATATAAAAATAATCAAACTATATTAAGAAGTTCACATTTCCAAACATTATACTTTCATACATTGATAAAAAATGGACTGCAAACTGGTTCATAAGTTGTACCTGACTATGACAACCTCTCTGTGTTCCAGTAAGTAGATGGCAACACTTTGATTTGTTATAAACTATGAACAAGCATAGGCATGGCTCTACAGGAAGGTTTTTCAGTTCTAGAAAAATGGCAATGAAGTGCCCTTGGTATGGATGAGTTCATCTGTTCCATCTCTACATTATCTTATTCTTGCTGCCATGACTACAGTATAATCTAGGTATCCAATATACATTTGTTAGTTTAACTTTATCCTTTAGGCTATGTTATGCCATCAGCATGCTGCCATGGATTTTGTTACCTGGCACTCCTACTCAACTAAATCTAGTTGGATATAACACTGCTATGTTCTTATGCACCTTACATGCATGTGAATTAACTATTCCAGCAATTCTTCTCAGTTGTGGTGTTAAATATTTACTCAATGCTCTTATGCAATTATTATTATTATTATTAGTTGCTTTCAGTTATTTCTATATTGCAGGTGTTCTGATGCCCTTTTTATTAATGATCCTAACTGCATTTAATATGTTGCTTTGAATTTTCTTCACATTTTTGTAAGTACTGAAGCCATTAATACATTGGTATGAATTGTCCTTATGTGCATATCTGTAAACTAGAGCTTTATTTCCCAGGTCTCTACTTAAAATGGATCACAGCCCAATTGGACAACCCAGACAAAATACATAAATGTATCTCCTCAGTGACATTTCCTGGACCTCTTCCTACCCTGTAGTTGCATCCTAGATATGTTTTCAGTTTAACACAGGTGTTATTGATAAAGTTATAAATAGTTTAACTGAGGTTAAAGCTTATACCAGAATACCTGCCTATATAAAACTTGCAGCAAATTACCATTCCCTTTAGCATGGAATGTCCTACGGGCAAATTCGCTCATGAATGAATGCAAGTCAGATCTAAAGTAATGGAGGTAAATCTCAGACATCCTTACCCTTGTATAACAGAATCAATAGTATTGGACAAAGAATGTTGTAGCAAAGTAATGGTAACACAAAAAACATTTGAATAAGGAAAGGAAAAAAAACACTCATCCTCAAGAGATGTCTTTTTTAATGTAAAACTGGATATGCAATTTAAAATTTTTGACAATAACATCTCTTCTTTACTCATAATTTCCTGATCTTTCACCAGTATAATACATATCTTTACAGAAGAGCTTTTTTTCTCAACAGATGTACTGAAGTATTTTACTGAAAATAATCTACTAATCAGGCACATTGGTGGGCATTCACTGTACACCTTGTTTAAGGATTGCACCAATATAACTTTTATGTTTGCAGTTTTAAGAAAATATAATATTTTTTAAATATTTTATTTGTATCTTTCAATATTACACAAGCATTGTTGAACACCCGTTTAATATTATATTATATTTATACCCTTTAAACTGCATTGTATCTTTTATTAGAAAGTCAAACAGTTATTAGAAGTTTAAAGTAAATAGAACAGTATATATGTAATTCTTTGCATGCTCACACCTATAAGCATAGCTTTTAATGTATTCATATAGCAAAATTATCTACAATTACAAATGTTTTATGTGCTTCACTTATATTTACAAAGTGGATTTAATTTATGTGGGTACCCCCATCCATTTTGATAGAATATTTAATGGAGTAAAGTAAAAGAGAGAAGATGTATAAAACCAAAATAATCAAATAATGGAATTAGTCTATTTCTTTCTTTAATCAGTATTTTTTTCTCTTTCATATACCTTATTATTCTTAATTTGCTTTCAACAAAAAGTCTGCCTAAATATCAAAAGTTTAAAGACTTATCCATTTGCAATATGCCATCAAAAACCCTTAATCAGCGTGTTTCTATAGCATGTACAGGTAAAACATAAGGTACAAGATTAATTGATGCATTCTAATTTGTTCAAAGTAAACTTGTTTTAGTTAACTACATTAACTATCACTATACTGGCATCATCATTAAATGTATTTATTAGAGTGATAAGAATAATACAGATTATGTTTTATTCCTCATTTAGATAATGCTTGTTACACGGTCTTCTATCTATGCTGATTAAGTCTTCTGTATAACTTCATGTTTGTTATTATACTACTGGATACATTTTTTGTTTTCTTTTTATACTATATTATACTTTGTAACTAATTAGTGTCATTACTTTACTTTACATTTTGTAATGTCTGGAGCTTTTCTCCCTAGGACTCAACTGAAAACAGACACCAGTTCTCCAGCCGGATTATCCCGGTAAACAAATGTTAGATGAATAAATAAAATAAATAATAATAAATATTCCCTCCAAATAAAACAATGGAATTGATAGTAATACATTCCTGTCACCTACCGTATACCAAGAAAGCATCTAAAAGGAGGGTAATAACATCCTCTGAGCAGATAAGTAAGAATTCATTGTTTTCTTTTCTTTATAAATATACTTTTATTTTCCTACCTTGCTATATGCTGCATAAACCTGTCACATCAAACATCTGTATTTTGATTAAATTTAAAAAAAGACTGCATAGCAACCTGGATTAAAAAGTGCTGTCATGAAAGATTTTTCTCTCATCTGTTTGATTTCCTTTAACAACATATTAAATATTAGAGTTACAGACCCTCAAATAACTTCAGCAATGCTGTATAGTAGACAGTTTTTACTTAAAAATAATACCTGGTCTTATGCTCTGTGACCAACTTGCTAATGCCTATTTAAACAAGACTAGCTCAGTGAACTGGAATTTGATGTAGCCGATTACTTTTTTGGAGGCTGAGTAGCGTTAGTTACTTACAGTACAGGGGAGGAGGAGGATGGGGGTGTTCACTTCTACATGGGGGGAGTAGGAATCCTTTGCCTCGCCATATAAAATATTTCTGTCCATGTCAGACTTTTGTCAAGTTCTCATGTGGTCAACAAGTCTCAGTTGAATGAGCACTTTAAATCATTTATTTTCTACTACAGTAAATTACAGATTCTGAAACCACTTTCAGAACCCATTCTGTGCTTATTTAGTCAAAGCATAATGATTTAACTTGAAGCCTTCTTTTTGTCTAAAGCATAGTTCCAATCTTTATAGTTCCAATCTTTCTTGTTAACAGCAGTTGGTCAAACGTGTAAAATTAGCAGTGGCAGCCATCTTATTACAGACTCTATG
Organism: Protopterus annectens; assembly: GCF_019279795.1. Classification (NCBI taxonomy): domain Eukaryota; kingdom Metazoa; phylum Chordata; order Ceratodontiformes; family Protopteridae; genus Protopterus; species Protopterus annectens. The sequence continues at coordinate 429,161,840 of NC_056750.1, forward strand.
TCTCTTAAGTGTATTCTCATTCTTTGAAAGTATTTCACTAAGCACATACTTGATCCTCTTACCTATACATGTTTTCTCTTGACTTGGCTTCGAGCAATACCTTTAACATTATGTATACAATGATTGTTGCACATAATTCAGTGTCTTTTTTTGTCAAAAATCTTTAACTCTATTTCTGCTCCTCCTATGACTGTTTTAAAACGTGATTACACATTTCTGTTTCTCCAATGATCTTCCAACCATGTTTTTTTTCAAGAGTGTTACAAGGGTACTCAAAATATTTTGTTCATTGCTACATGCACTGTACTTCACCCTTTCATGGTTGCTTGTGACTAATTTGTATATGCATTTTTCTACTAATTTGCATATCTAAAATTAATAATTATGAATGTACTTGCATTTTTGTTATACTGTTAAGTGCTCCATCTAAATGAATAAAAAATATAACAAGAAAAGCAGCCCTAACCATCTGTATTTTAATAAATGGTGTAGCTATTTACTGATGGACTGTTTTTTGTAGAATTCATCTGAAAATAATTCCAATCCACCCTGACAACCTAATTAACAACAAGAAATAGAATGCTGTCCATATATAAATTAACAGTCAGACAGACAGATGAGTGGAAGAAATCTCACATAAATTGTGAAAGCAACTTATTAACAGGAGTCAAAAAGGTAAATGCAATCATTTAAAATATATTATATCATTAAAATGTCTAAAATAGTTCTACTGGACCATGCAGAATATATCAAATTCCTTAATGCAAATGATGATCTTGCTTTATTAGCAGACACAAGCGGGTAAGAAATGCCATGGAATAGCAAGCTACATGAACTAGAAATTACTGGGTTGAAAAGCTTGATTACCTTCAGAGGTAAAATGGATAAATGCATAAAAAGAGAACAACATCATACAAAATGCATTATTTTGGTTTCCCATTTTATTCAGAAAAAGATGTAATTCCCTACCTAAGTTTTTTTTTTTTCTGTTGCTGAGATAAAATAAATAAATACAAGCAGCAATGCTAGCATAACTTTGTATCTGGACCTACTTGTGGCTGATTGAAACAGATATGGTTAATAAATAAATAAGAAACTCCAGACATCTTTTACAACCAGAGACGCAAGATAGCAGGGCAACTGCACAGTTAAACAGTATTAATCAAACGCTTTACCTGGATTAATGCACTACAGATTTATTATTTTTATCACGTTCAACCCCCACCCTAGTCTACAATACATACAAATACATATAAGCAAAAAATTCATACTTAACTAATAGTTTATTCTGACTAAAATGCATTACTTGTTTGAGTGGTTTGGCATCTTAATGGTAGGGTATTAGTTCCTGTCTTTATATTGCTAAATTTGTATCTCGTTGCCTCTGTCTTGACCATCAGATTTTTTTTTTATTTGAAAAGCCAATAATGAAATAAAAAAATATGGGTAACTTCCAAGTTTCAGTTTCTACCAAGAGACTCTCCATGAAACTCAAAACAATGAACTGACTAAAACAAGAGAAAATGACATTTGTAATTTCGTAGCCAAGGCAAATCATGCGTCCCCTCTCAGGGGCTCCTGTGTGTTATGCAGTCACTAGTGCTTATAAAACTTATAATTAGGGAGCTTTAATTGCTCCAGTGAAGCTATGATCCTGAATACTATATATGGCCCAATAAATAAATATTGAAATTTAGGGCAAGTAGAAATTTCCATGGACTTTTCAGAAGCATATTCTTCTCAAGCTTTCAGCATATTTACAGCACAACAAGGATTTGTGTTTTACATTGAAGAGCCTGTCATGTTTATACATGAGGTTACAAAGCAGGACTTCCCACTTGCTCTGGCATTGCTGGTCTCAGTGGTGTCCCTTCTGATGATGAGCTACAGCCGCTCACTGCAGTGACAGAATAATACGCAGGTCAGAGCCCTGCAGTGTTAAGGGCTTCTGCTGCAGCTCTTTAAAAAAGATACAGATTCATTTTATGCTTCGATGTAAAAAAGTCCCAAATCCCACTGCAGGGTTAGCATCCAATTCCTAGTTCCTTTTGTCATATTTTGCATCCTTTTTATTAGCTTTCATACTTTAAGTTTTTTGACATATGATATGAGTCAAGTCCTTTCAACTGTATAAGGTATTTGCAAAGAACCTTTATTATTTTCAAGTGCTGTATTTTATTCAGATTTCATAAGCATATGCAGCACTATGCTAGTTACCAAATATCTTCCTTAAACTACAACTGTCAAATAGAGAAAAATGTAGTGTTAAAGCAAGTATTATTTGTCAATACAATGTTCTAAAAATGAGTCCATATCTTATGCATCATTAGTAACATCAGTGATAAGAATACCAGTTTTATGCACCTCGCGCATATCCCATTTGATCCAAGTATATAGCAGGAGCATTTTGGTATTCACAGGCAACCTTAATCCTTTGCATCTCATATCAAAATCTGTTGGAAAGGACACATCTGAAATGTCATAAGCAAAGAAATTCAAATCAGTGATTTTGTTACAACATGAAGTTTGCTAGTCATTTCATCTGCCAGTGTGGCTGACATTCTGCCCTGTTATAAGTTATTTGTTTCTTTGTATGGTCTATGTTGAACCAAAAGTACTTTATTGCTCTGTAGAAGCACATCAAATACAAAAACACTGGATTAAATGCAGTTGCGACTGAAAGCAATGCACTTCATTAGTTTTTGCCTAAAAAAATGTCACAACAGAACCAGCACAGAATTAATAAATATCAGGAGTACCATTCTTTTACCAAGGAAAATGCTTTTTACAAAACATGCTTAATGGCTTGCACTGACTGATGCTTGGGAATTCCAGAAAGTGTGCATGTGCGTGTGTGCGTGTGCGTGTGTGTGTGTGTGTGTGTGTGTGTGTGTGTGTGTGTGTGTGTGTGTATGTGTGTGTGTGTGTGTGTGCGTGTGTGTCTGCGTGTGTGCGTGTGTGTGTGTGTGTGTGTGTGTGTGTGTGTGTGTGTGTGTGTGTGTGTGTGTGTGTGTGTGTGTGTAAGCGTGTGTGTGTGTGTGTGTCCCTCTCTTTTTGTTTGTGCAATTCATCAGCATTTACTAGGCTTGTAATTTCTCTTGTGCCATTAGCCTAGTAATCACCTATAAATCTATAAGAATGTATTAAATAGTGTCTCACCTGAACTTCAGTTAAGAATGAGTCACTATTTCAAAATATTCACTGGTGTATTTGCTATCAGTAGCTACATCACTACATTATATATGGAACAGAAGTGTGCAATGTACTTTCAATTCACTACTGGTAGACTATAATGTATGAAAATATATTCAACATTTACAACACCTGAACTTCAGTTAAGAATGAGTCACTATTTCATAATATTCACTGGTGTGTTTGCTATCAGTAGCTACATCACTATATTGTATATGGAATAGAAGTGTGCAATGTACTTTCAATTCATGACTGGTGGACTATAATATATGAAAATATATTCAACATTTAATAGTAAAAAAGAGAAGTTATACAATGCTTGATGTGAGAATACCAAATTAAATGAAATGCATTCTGAATGCTTATGTGTTTTCTAATACATACCATGACATTTTACATGTAACTGAAAACATGAATACTTTGTGGAAAATGAACTCATGTCAATTGCAAATCTTCAAGTATACTGGTTTATCCCACTTGCTAACTGCACATGCATGACAAATGAACACATGTAGCAGTTGTTGGAAGTAGAGGATTTACATGGTCAAGGATAGAAAATACAATATTTTTAGACAGAATCATTTTTTGAGAGAGATGACATACTTAAGAAAATGAATGTATGAAATTAGGCTTTGTTCTTATACACAGTGGCTATATTACCCTACTACACAGATTCCATTTTCATATTGTCTGTCAAATGTCTGCTCTGTAGTTACAGTTTCTGTACAAGAAACATGATATATTTAGATTTTGGCACTTGTTTTTTATCAAGTGTAGCATCATTTTCACTCTTGATGAAAAAGCTTGGCAAAAGGTTTGGCAGATATGTAGGTATATAGGTTCATAAGTGTTTATTATGGCAATAAATAATATTTAAATAAATTAGTATTCTGCTTTATGAAGGTGCAAACCCAGAAGAAATGCTTACTTATATTCCATCTGAGATGGGTGTGCATATTAAATAAGATGTGGTCAGGAAAATCACATATGTAGTTTACACTATTAATATTAAAGAGTAAATGCCAACGTGAAATCCTTCAACATATCATAATAAGGAATGCTTTTTTGTGTAGAGGAAGCAAACAGCAGTACTATTTTATTTCTGCCAGTTTCAAAGAACGTGTGTTAGAACCCACTAACAGCCATGAGGCACTGTTTACTGATATCCTCCACAACAAAGAAAAACAAGGGTTACTATATTTCTGTTACATTATTTGTACCATATATGGAACCTTACAAAAACTGATCAGCACAGTCCTAAGGAAACACAACAACAGTTTACAGTACCTCAATTAAAAACCTCAGTTCACTTTAGGCTAAACATGAAAAGCTGAGAGTTGCTGATTTCTCCTTATAACATCATTCACCTTTCTGTTGTGTACAGGTGTTACCATACAAGTCACTTGGTGCAGGTTGACAGTTTGGAACTTCTTGGATTTTCAGAAAACAAGTGCCAAAATCAAAATCTATCATGTTTTTTGCACAGAAACTGCAACTACAGAGCAGGCCTTTGACAGTATGAAAATATGATACCCCTATCAAATTTGTTATCAAGTTAACATAAAAGGTGCGAGAAAGTAATTGCTTTTCTCTATAATGGACACCACTGTGTCTAACACAAGTCATAGCTTTGTCATTACTTTAACAAATGCATATATGGTTATTTTATAAGAAAAAGGATACATTTTTTGAACTGAAATCACATTTTCATGAAGTAAGTGATGTACCATACTTTTTATTAAATATGAAAAGATAAAGTGAACAAGCTCTAGCCTGGGGAGTACGCCTTCACCATATGAAAATGAAAAGCTACTATAAGGCTACTCCCTCCACGTGGTAGCTAGCTCCAAGATGATCCATTTAGCGGGTATTATATATCCCCTTTCTTGTAGTTGCTGGTATGCAAGCACTACATATGTATCCCAGGTCCTTCATTAAATAAAAATATTTTTTTTAATTCTATTTAGTTAAAAACGACAAATACTTTCCTCGGTTACAAGTTGGCTTCCAAGTAAGGAACTATTTGTAACTTGTTCTAGTGCTTTTGCACACAGGCAATTTATTGACTTGGAACTTTGGAAGTACCTACTGAAGAAACGGAGCATATAGTTGTCAGTGAATGGAGGTTTTGTACTCAAGGAAGAAAGGTAGCTGGAAGTGACTTCCAATGAATGAATAATTTCCTGTCTAATTATATTGAGCCAAGTTGCCATAACAAGAAATTTGCTCCGAGGAAAGTGTTTGTTATTTTTAACTAAACAGAATTAAAAAAATTGTTTTTATTTAATGAAGGACCTGGGATACATATGTAGTGCTTGCATACCAGCAACTACAAGAAAGGGGATATATAATACCCGCTAAATGTATCATCTTGGAGCTAGCCACCACGTGGAGGGAGTAGCCTTATAGTAGCTATACTTTTTATTAATGATATTCAATTCACCTTGTCCCATAGAAACTATTACCCCTGTATAGAAAAATATTACCATAATATGATATAATCTGAATGTTCTTTCAATGAAGTGCATAAACCTGATTTCTATATTCTCAGGATATTTGGGACTCCTAAACAATAGAATGCTTCGTTACATTATTAATGGAGTAACAATGTCTGTCAGTTATGGTAATGAAATGAGTTAAGAATTTTAGTTGTTGTTGTTGTTGTTGTTGTTGTCTTTCGGCTTTTCCCAGTTAGGGGTCGCCACAGCAGAACTCTGGTCTACTAATGATTGGCAGTAGATTTTTACGAATGTCGAGGTGCCAGCTCGACGTTCAACCTTCCACGAAGGCACGCCCATTTACGCATGCCTTTCGAACACCCATCCAACCGCAGGGAGGACATGCAGACTCCACACAGAAGGCACTCCCCGCACTCCAGCCAAGAATCGAACGGGAGAACCTCTTGCTGTGAGGCAACAGCGCTACCGCTGCACCACCGCGGCTTGTTGAGTTAAGAATTTTAGTAAGGGAACAAAATAATGCATACGTGATAAAATGAGGTCTATGCAGTAAATTATCAGTACCACATCTTGTGAGTGGCAAGTGAAAGTAGGAAACAAAAGAGTGATGCAAGAAATAATAGTAACACAGATCAAAACCCACAGCACAAATAAAAAATGTTAACACTTTCGTTGGGTGCTTCCAATTTAGAATAATTGTGGAGGGACACCCTGTTTTTTATCACTGGCCATTTAATCAGTATTGAATATATCATCACTGAAAGGTGGTGGGTAACTTGCAGCGGTGGTTAGACTTGGAGAAGAGAAAAGAGTAAGAGCTGAGTGCTGAGTTTTACGACTTTTCCCTTATTCCCGTGTTTCTGCAATGCTGGACTTGGCATATATATATATATATATATATATATATATATATATATATATATATATATATATATATACATATATATATATATATATATATATATATATATATATCATTATATATAAATTACAGGCCAGTAACTGATGAAGCTTGTATAAGTGAAATGGTTTATCTTGCTTTCCTAACTACACAGGGGAATAAAAGTTTGTTGTTATAACAGCAGAGCACTGGTTTATTGTTTTTTTATGTGAAATATAATTTTTCCATGAGCCTGGATGTGATATTATTCTATGTGATATTTTAATAGGTATATATTTATATATATATATATATATATATATATATATATATATGGGTCTACTTTGATTCACTGAAAACTCATTTCACGGAATTTCAATTCACCCTCAAAAAATCACTGAAAACTCCAGGATCGCACTACAGTAGGGAAGAGAGCATATACATTTTATTTGCCCAAAAGTACTTACATTCAGTGAAATGAGTTTTCAGTTATTTGAGCTTTCAGCAATTTGGTGTGAGCGTTTTGAAATTCAGTGAATGAGTTTTCAGTGAATCAAAGTAGGTATATATATATATATATATATATATATATATATATATATATATATATATATGAGTCTACTTCTGATTTTCGAAAACTCACTTTCTAGACAACCAGAAGATCGAACCCATTTAAGCAAAAGTGCACTAAATCGAAAGTGCACTTTCGCAAAAGCCGGTTCTGTGAAGTGCATTACAGTGGGGATAAGGAAATATCTCCTTTTCCCCACTGTAGTGCGATCTCAGAGTTAGTATATTTAAGTGGGGGGGGGCACAGTTTAAAGCACCTTTGTTTAGTTTTTCTCCGGTTCGGAGAACCGGCTTTTGCGAAAGTGCATTTCAGTCTAGTGCATTTTCGCTTTAATGGGTTTCGATGTTGCTTGATCGAGATTGTGAGATTTTGATCAAGCAACATAGACTCATATATGACTCATATATATATATATATATATATATATATATAGACATACACACGTGTGTGTCTATGTGTGTATGTATGACAGAAAAAGAAAAATAAAAAGACTGAAGGCCAAATTCATTAACGCCTACAATAAGTGTACCCTAAGTGTACACAATATGTATTCAAGAACATCCCTACCACATTTTCTGTGTTTTACAGTAATTCAGAAATATTACACCAAGTGTACATGTAGTCTACACTTTGTGGTAACCTTTATGAATTCCCCTCAGTAGTTAAGGCTACAAGAAAATCAGTAAGAAAACTAAAACTGGGAGGAAGAAGGTGTGAATTATGTTTGTGTTGTCTGTTCACTCATAGTGTACACTTAGTGTACACTTATTGTAGGTGTTAATGAATCCAAGGGTGACACTGAAAGAGACTGACAAAACTGAACTTATACTATGGAGGAGTTTGTGCCCTTTCCACACTGCTGTGCAACTTTGGAGTTGGTATATATAATTAGTAGGGGGTGTGGGGGGTGCAAGAGGACATGTCTTTTTCAGTGTTTTATCAGCTTCAGTCTTTTTCTGTCAGTCTTTTTACTTTCAGTCTTATGTTCTTTTAGTCATTTTATGTATATCCATATGTGTGTATAGATAGATATATATATAATATATATATATGTAAGCATAATCTTCCATCGAAACGGAAAGTAGTCAGACTTACTTTGATCGACCACTTCCCGTTGAAATTGTAAACATCAATCGACAAAGGATTAAAAACACATAGAAATTTTTTTGCAGGGGTCAAAAACACCCACAACCCCAGTGCTAATTATACATACCAACTCCAAGATTGCACTAGTGAGAAAAGAGCATATGCCCTGATCCACATTGTACTGTGATCTCACAGTGAAAAAGCCAGTACTTTAAGATCAGCTGATTTTTGATCAACTGCAGCGTCTTTTTCACTCTTGATAAAAAAGCCACTTTGACAAAAGGTTCAGCAGATATAAAGATTCATAGGTGTTTACTAGGCTAATGACCACAAGGGCCATTTTAAGCCTAGCCATACATCCCAACTCTCTGACATATACTGTACTGTATTGTACTATGTATGTGTTTTTTTTTTGTTATTCATGTGTGTGTGTGTGTGTGTGTGTGTGTGTGTGTGTGTGTGTGTGTGTGTGTGTGTGTGTGTGTGTGTGTGTGTGCGTGTAAATATTTGCGCAACTCTTTCTCACTATAATGTAATTCACACTCAAGTCAAGACATCACTCCCCCTGTCAAGTCCTGTGGCAATGGCTGAATGATGAAGCAGCAGGTGCGGATACACTTGAAGCTGCAGCCACAACCCCACACACACAGGTGGCCCAGGGCAATGGGTTGGTCTCTACTGGACCGAAGCAGCAGTGGAGTTCGACAGCCCCCTTGGTGTCTGAGTAGCCCTATTTAAGATCATTCTGCTCATCTCCATGGTCTAAGGAAGGGGCTAGAAAAGGTGCCCTAAACATCACCTGCTTCACCCTACCCTGGCCTGCTTGCCACGGCAGACAGGATCCCAATCATGTGGCTGAATCACAAAGGAAAAAATATCTGTGACTTCACTCATCATTGGTACATGGAATGTGCGCATGCTCATGGATAATTCCAAAACAGACAGACCTGAGAGATGGTCAGGACTTGTCGCAAGAAAACTTACCAGGTATAACATCCAGATAGCAGTTGTCAGCGAGACTAGGTTCGCAGATGAAGGCCAGCTGACAGAAGTCAATGCCGGTTATACCGTTTTCTGTAGTGGCCGCAGCAGCAATAAACATTGTGAAGCAGGAATGGGTTTTGCCATTAGATCTAATTTGATCAGCAAGTCAGCCAGCCTCCCAAAAGGATTCAATGACCAACTCATGTCTCTGAAGCTCCACCTCAAAGGAAAGTGCCACGCCACCTTCATCAGTGCATATGCCCCCAAAATGACAAACCCAGAGAAGATCAAAGACAAGTTTTATAAAGATTTGGAGTCCCTCATAGCATCTCTGTCCAAGGAGGACAAGCTCATCATTCTAGACCACTTTAATGCCAGAGTCATTGTAGACTACCAGACATGGGAGGAAGTTATTGGGAGGAATGGAGTCAGCAAAAGCAACAGCAATGGTTATCTACTTCTGAAAACCTGTGCAGCTCTTGACCTGTTCATCACAAACACAGTCTTCCACCTACATAACTGTAACAAGATGACATGGATGCACAGACGCAGCAAGCACTGGCATCTCATTGATTACATCATAATAAGAAGGGACAGGCACAATGTTAGAGTGACTAAGGCCATGTGTGGCACAGACTGCTGGACAGATCACAGACTCATCCTCTCAAAACTCAACATGCACATCTAGCCCAGGTGGTACCCACAGGGGAAAAAGACCAATAGGCCCTTGAATGTTATAAAGTTAGAATGGCACTCTGTGCACCAGAATCTCAGTGATGGCCTTGACAGTAAGCTTGCCCAACTCAACTTTGGCACCAATGGTGCAGAAGAGGACTGGGCAGCTTTTACGGATGTGGTCTACAATACCACTCTTGCTCATTTGGACCTGAACACATGCAAACACCAGGACTGGTTTGATGACAATGATGAAGACATTCAGAGGCTGCTGGATAAGATGGATGAAGCCTTCAGATCCCACCAGCAAGACATTACATCTGTCTCCAAGAAAGCAGCCTATGACTCCATCACAAGCAAGATGCAAGCAAAGCTCAGAGAGATGCTAGACTCCTGGCTCAGCAGAAAGGCAAATGAGATCCAGAAGTAATCTGATAGCAACAACATCAAGTGTTTCTACAATGCCCTGAAGACCCTCTATGGGCCACAGTCCTTTGGAACATCACCACTGCTCAGTGTCAACAGGTCCACCCTCCTCATTGAAAGGACGCCATCCTGGAAAGATCAGCTGAGCACAACAACGTCCTGAACAGACCTACTTCCATCAGTGCTGAAGCCATTGACCAAATGCTGCAAGTCACCATTAATACCTCTCTGGCAGAACCTCCAAAGGAATCAGAGGTTAAGGAAGCAATTAAGCTTCTCTCCAATAGTAAAGCACCAGGCTCTGACTCCATCCCAGCTGTAATCTACAAGAAAGGGGGACCAGTATTGTTACAGAAGCTCACCGAGCTCTTCCAGACCATGTGGCAACAGGAAGTTATCCCTCAAGAGCTTAAGGATTCCTCCATGGTCCAGCTGTATAAGAGAAAGGAAAACAGGCAGTCTTGTGACAACCACAGAGAAATCTCTCTCCTGGTCATTGCCAGCAAAATCCTTGCCAGAATCCTCCTCAACCTCCTTACTCAACACATGGAAGATGGACACCTGCCAGAGAGTCAGTGCAGCTTCAGAGAGGGCCGAGGGACAGTGGACACAATATTTGCAGCACATCAACTACAGGAGGAGTGCCAGGAACAAAACATGGACCTTTATACAACATTTGTGAACCTGACCAAAGCCTTTGACACCATTAGTCATGAGAGGCTATGGCAGATCATGGAGAAGTTTGGCTGCCCAGGCAACTTCATCAGTATGGTGGACCAGTTCCATGATGGCATGCTAGCTGGAGTATTGGATAATGGAGACTCTTCCAATGCCTTCCTAATCACCAATGGAGTCAAGCAAGGCTGTGTACTGGCACCTATCACCTATGCTGTTCAGCATGATGTTCTCGGCCATGTTGTCAGATAGCTTCTGCGATGACGAAGAAAGCAGCATTAAGATCAGATACAGGACTGATGGCAGGCTCTCCAACCTGTGGAAGCTACAGGCCAAGACCAAGGTTGAAGAGGATTTTGTGTACGATTTCCTGTTTGCAGATGACTGCTCACTTAATGCTGCCACAGAGGCCCAGATGCAGCAGAACATGAACTGCTTTTCCACTGCTTGCAGAAACTTCAACCTCATAATCAGTACCAAGAAGACTGAAGTTTTGCATCAGCCTGCACTGCAGAAGACATATGCAGAACCAACTATCACCAGTAAAAGTGAGATCCTGAAGGCTGTTGACATGTTTTACATACCTCAGCAGCACACTCTCCAGATTTGTGAACATTGATGATGAGGCAGATACATGCATTGCCAAGGCAAGCTTCTTATTTGGACGGCTGCGGAAGTCAGTCTGGGAGAGGAGAGGCATCAAACTGTCCACAAGGCTGAAGGTGTACAAGGCAATCATGCTGCCCACACTACTGTATGCCCATGAGACATGGACTGTGTATGCGTCATGCCAAAAAGCTGAATCGCTTTCATATGAACTGCTTAAGAAGGCTGCCGAAAATTACCAGGCAGGATAAAGTTCCAGACACAGTTGTGCTCTCTCCATTTGGACTGCCAAGTATCTACACCCTGCTGAGGAGAGCCCAAGTCAGGTGGGCAGGCCACCTTGTATGTATGCCAGACACATGCCTCCCAAGAGACTATTCTATGGTGAACTCACGGGAGGCAAACGCACACAAGGTGGGCAGAAAAAGCACTTCAAGGACACTCTGAAAGTGTCTCTGTAAAGCTTTGGCATTGATCCAGACTCCTGGGGAAACTCTGGCACAAGACTGTCCTGCCTGGCAAAGCTGCATCAGCAAAGGCACTACTTCCTACGAGCAGAGCAGGACTGCAGAGGCACAGAGGAGGTGTGAGCTGCATACATCCATAGCCAACTCTTTGTAACCAACTCAACAGACCATCTGTGCCAGACGTGCGGCAGAGCTTTCTGGGCTCACCCCCACATGGGAGGGAGGGGGGTGGGGCTTGTTCTCTGCAAAAAAAAGTGTTAAGGAGAAGAGTCATTTTCAACATTTGCTCTACTCCTGTGTTTTCAGTCTTTTTTTTTTTTTCTGGCTTGTCGGCACTCAACATTTCAATATATATATATATATATATATATATATATATATATATATATATATATATATATATATATATAGTTCCCCTTCATATGATCGAATTTCTCTAAACTCGAAAGTCATAAACTCGAAATCAGAATCTCAAATTTAGAGAAACTCGAACATATGAAAAAGACAAAAAAAAATTAACACCTTTCAAATGTTTTTGCAGGGGGGCTTTGCCCCCCTGCACCCCCCACCCCACCTACTTAAATATACCTACTCCGAGATCGTACTATAGTGAAGGAAATGGAAATCTTCCATTCCGCGCTATACGTGTAAGCACAAAATGGAAGAATTCCATTCCTCCACTATAGTGCAGTCACAGAACATTCACATTTAAACTGCTAGGGTACAGGGGACCTGGCCCCCTGCAATAAGATAAGTTAAATTTTAATATTTTTAAACCTAAGGCTCCCATTCACAATTTCAAGTGAATGGAAGTTTGAGATTCTGGTCTCGTGATTATGAATTTCGAGCTTCCATCAATTCGATCTTGTGAAGGGGAACCGTATATACACATATATCTATATATATATATATATATATATATGGGACCCGAACACTTGCGCAAATTTAATTTTCACCGAAAGTCAAATTCGCACTCACACATACCAAAAATTGATGTTCATCGAAGCAGCAATTTCGGGTATGTGTGAGTGGTATGCCGGTCACACTGCGGTGAAAGTAAGGGAATATTCCTTTACTCCACTGTAGTGCGACCTTGGAGTGAGAATTTTTAAGTAGGGGAGGTGTGGGGGGGGTGCAAAAAACATTTAATTAGTGGTTTTGTTTTGTTTTTTTCACAGTTTAACGAAAGCGCTTTTTCGATTAAAGCGCTTTTGTTAAACTGTGATCAGTATATATGGATTCGGACACTTGCTTTTTCGAGCAAGTGTCCTAGATCCATATATATATATATATATATATATATATATATATATATATATATATATATATATATTTATAGCTAAGAAGGCATAACAAATCATCAACATGCTGAAATGTCATTATGTAAATCATTGATCTCAAATGTTGAAACTACAAAACATTGATCTACAATGGAATGAAAAAAAATCAAAAAGTGTTTTTGCAGGGGGCAGACACCCATGAACCTTGATGTGGTGGACTCCATCCACCTCCTTCTACTTATATATACTAACAGAGGGGAAACAGCACATTTCCTGATCTCCAGTGTACCACAATATCAACACAAGTAAGCCAGTAAGATCTGACAAACAGATTTTCACAAAACCCCAGGTTTCTCACTCATCGATGAAGGGACTACTTTGATGGAGATGGAAAAGTATGAAATTAAATATATATATATATATATATATATATATATATATATATATATATATATATATAGTATAGGTTTATAGGTAATCATTAGGCTAGCTGCCCTTGCAGGCCATTTTAAGCCTAGCCAATCTCCCTCAAAGGTCAGAATCAAATGCTGTTCCCTGAGTCCAGAGAAGGATGATTGCTGCTTCTCTGCTTTTATACTGGACAACTATTAAATATAATGACAACAGACCAGGCCCTAGATCTGGTGGTGGTGTTTCATTTCTAATCAAAAGAGCAGCTTCATTACTGTTGTGGATTGCACTAATTCTCATGCTACAGATGACAGGAATCCCAAGTGGGTACTTTTACAAATCACATTTAGGTGGGTATACTCAAATGTAGATTGCCACAGTTTACATACCCCACCATCCTCGGTCTCTAGTTTACGTAACACTCTACAACATAATCCGTTAGGGCGTACAAAACAGCGCAGATTTTCTTGATAATTTCAGTATCAGTGCTACTGGGAAAGACTATGTGTCTCAGAACAAAATGTTACAGCAGTTCAGCGTGTCTGAAATAACACAGGCTCCAACTTAAGCCAGTACAAGAATTATCTCTAGCTCCACATTTGACCTAATAATAACAAACATACAAAATAGGTGCCTTCACATTTAAGTACTCCCCAGTGATCTGAGTGACCACTCAGCCATTACATCCATTTGGTCATTCAGAACATATAAAAACCTCCTCAAATAATTGAAGAACGATATTCCCCTAATAATAAGCTACCAAATCTCATCACCCTACTCAGTGCTATAGAATGGGCTCACACATATGCCATGTCTGAACCCACCTTTAGAATTTTTCAACACAAAGCTGGCCACAAGTAAGGATGCACTCTACCCCCTTAGAAAAAGAAAGCTTAGATCAGTGTTACCCAAGGCTGTCAGTGGCTATTTAAAACAACATTAAATCCATAGATTCAGCCTAGAAAAGCTGGAACATTCCAACAATACAGAGCTACATCAGACTTTTGCAGTTCACCATAACTCACATAACTAAAGCCTTTCCAACAATTTGCTCCCCAACTGATGATGAACAAGAACCTTCATCCCCTGATCTATACCCACTAGCCTCTTATGGCGCAACCTGTCATGTAAAACAGACAAGGCCATACTTTCCCACCTACCTAAGTTTTGCTGCTGAAAAAAACTCTAAACCCCTTACTCATATCCTTAACTTCTTTCTCTCTCTCTCACCTCAAGCATTGTCTCACCAACATTCAAGGACACAGTTGTAATCTGTCTACCTAAAGCCAATTCTCCTAATAGGCTGAATGATTATAGTCCTTTTTCTACCCAGTGCTCTGTTTCCAAATATTTGAAAAACGTTTATACAAGCAATTACTATTAACAGCTATGGCTTGTTACGTGATGCACACCATGACTGTCACAGTGCTTTCGGTACCTAGTAAGCCCTCCATGTATGATATGCCCTGGTTTCTAAATAGGGGAAACTGAGAGGCAGTTTAAGAAAAGAATATATAATCATACATATGATATTATAAGGAAGGATAAAAATAACGCATTGTACAGACATATTGCTCAGAGTGGAGAGACACAAACATTCAAGTTTGCTATACTTGAACAGGTAGATGTAGGTCCCCCCCGGGGGGGGGGGGTAATAGTAAAGCTGTGTTAAGCAAAAAAGAAGTGAATTGGCAATTGTATACTGATGCCTCCAATGAACAAGAATTGAATGAGTACATTACCATTAAACCCATTTTATTATTAAAATAGTGGACGTTTATTCGAAATAAATATTATTGTGTTTATATTAGTACAAAAAGCATTTATTGGAACCAGAATATGAAGTATGTGATTTTATATTATTATTATTATATATATAGTAGCCCTTTATTTGTAATATTTGTAGACAGTAATTAATTGACTATTATTTTTAATTCACAGTTACATATTATTTTACATACAAAATATTTTTTATAACATATTTTTTATACTTTTGGATTGATTACTACAAACTGCAGTCACATGTGGTTTTGGCGCCATTCTTAAATGTATTTAGTGAGTGATGTTCAGTTTATCGGGCATTCTGAGGAAGTTCACATTTTGTGTGGATGAAAGCGCTTAATGTCCGGATTTTTTTGCAATAAAGCGATGGAACTAAGAGCATTCTCCGTTACATCTTTTCACAGCGTAACCTTTATTTTTTTCTTTGTTGGAATAGTTGTTGGTTACGCTGAACTGTTTTATTTAAGGATTTATAATCACTTGAGGTTGGACGGAGAAGTAGTCACAGTATCTTATACCATAGGACTTTGCTCCCCTCCAATTATATGCCCCTATCTTGTACACCAAAGCATCAGCCATAAACAGCCCAAGCTTTAATTCAACAACATCTGTCACTCAAACTGTCCATCTTCTGTCTCCATTAAAAGAGACAGATGTTTAAATTAATTTTTTTCTGTATATAAAGAAGGAAAATATGCGACTTCTTGTTCTACATCAAACAATCTCAGCAGCTTCATGAAGACAACAGAGTTCAAACTGTTAATACTACATACAATTCTTCCTGTTCTTATGAAAAAAGCTTTATTGGGAACCTTGGAAATAAATATTATCCGTATCATTAGTGCACTCTTCAAAACTTGCCGAAAATCCATAAGTTTTCATGCAGGGAATTTCTTACATCATCACCTTCCTGTTATTCACCAAACACCTTGCCCCAACGTCTGCATGAGATACCTTAAAGCTCACCAATAAGCAAAATTTTCCATGCATTCACAGCTCGAGGACATTTGTGCAATAACAGAAGTGAGAATAGGATGCACATGGCATAAATTTGATGACAAAAGCAACAGATAGTAAAAACTTCTCTAACCGCATAAAGGTACATGTCCTCATGAAATAATTATTTCCATAAGCCATATTATATACACTCAGTGGTATCTACTCGACTAAGGACACCAAAATTCTTAATCTATGTAGTATACTTCTCTTTAACCAAGGAAACTTAACAACTGACACAAGCAGATTGTCATCAGCTAGAGACTGTATTTTGTTCTTCTGAATCCAAATTAGGGTTGATCACAGATACCTCATTTTGTTTAGGCAATCCACGCATAGAAGTGAAAAGGATAAGACCACGAGTATACATTCTCAAAGAGATGCTAGCTATCCCACAGGTGCTTATAACCTTACTTTACTAGTTTCCCCCTACCCTGTTTGAGACTAGCCATGACAATATGGGGGGGGAAAGCGAATCAGATGAATTGTGTAATGTAAGTTATTTTTATTCTATGTAAGGAAAACATCTGTGCAAACACTGAGTGCAGAAGCTTCCATTTCACATGATTAGCAACTGGGCAGGAACATTTTAATGTTGATATTCATTTTAAAGTGGAACTGTCTGCTTCTTATTAGAATATGTGATTTCCCTTATGTTATTCCCAGCTTCACTACAGGCACCGGCACTGGAGACCAACACTTTCTAGTCACTTCCTAAATCATTTGGAGCCAGAATCCAATAAACTTTCAGATCATCTTCTCGAATTCTGAAGGTAAAGTTACAAGAAAAAAAAAATATGTTCAATATTCACATTTCCAAGTTGTGCTAGATGGCTCACTTTTCTAACTCTTGATAATTGCAATAACATTACTTCTGCACAACAAGTTTTTACCTCAGCAGCAGGGGAAAATAATTTGTACCTCCCTGGACTACAAGAAAAGAGACATGGAGGAGCTCTCGGATTATATAGCCCAGGTGGGTATGACCCTAGCCCTGAGCAGCATCCTACCATCACCCAGAATGATACCACATTACAAGCAAAAAATTATTGATTTCAACGATTGGCTAAGTTTCTGGTATCATTCTAAGGGGATCCAATATCTGTCTGCCTGGGTTTGACAGACCACAATGCTTTGCCAGAGATGACCTGCATCTGTCACCCTTGGGCTTCTGGATACTGGCCAAGGCTCTTGCCACATTTATAGTCCCTTTTTTACGTGGTGTTCCAAAGACCAAATTGCCACCATAACAGCTACAAGCAAATGCAATCTGAGGGTCATGCTGCTCAATGCTAGAAGTCTAAATCTCAAAATGCATTCACTGAAAGCACTCCTTAAAATGGAGAACATTAACATTTGTGCTGTAACAGAGACCTGGATCAAGGCAGCAGAAGGCACCCCTGCACTACCAGGCTATAACTCATTCCACACCTTTCGGCCCCAGAACTTGGACCGAAGCTCCAAAGGCGGTGGTGTTTCCATATTCATAAAGGATGCGCACACCTCCAGACTGGTAGCCTAACATAATGCATCTGAAATACTTCAGGCACAGCCAACATTGGGTAAGACAGCAATTCAGGTCATAGCCTGCTATAGGTCCCCAGCCATGTCCCAAGACTCATACTCCATGTTCCTAAGCACCCTGGAGAATATTAGGGTTCAACCTAACACTCTCATACTGGGCAACTTCAACTACCCCTCCATTAACTGTCAAAACTCCTCATCTACCAGTACACTTGCCCAACGTTTCCAGGAATTCATTAATTCCAATGTCCTGGACCAGCTCGTTCTTACCCCCACTAGAGGTAACAACATCCTTGACCTGGTCATTACTAACATGGCTGACCGTTGCTCTACACCAACAGTCAGCTCCTCCCTGGTTAGAACCTACCACAAACTAATCACCTTGGAAATCCACCCCCCCCCGCAAAGGTAACCACCATGAAAAACTTCTCCAAAGCTAACTTTGGGCTCCTAGAAACAGAGGTGGCTAACTTCACGGCACCCATGCAAATGGAGAATAGTTGCATGACCACTGAATCATACACCAATGCACTGTAGGAACACATACACAAATGCATGTCTCTCACCATACCCAATAGAACCAAGATGCTCTCCTTCAAAAAAAGGAAGCCTATCTGGTGGTCCCCTGCCATAAACAAACTCTACAACAGAAGGAGGAAACTGATGCGGAATAAGGTGAAGTCCCAAGACTGGAAAAACTCCCTTATCAACTTCAACAAAAAGTTAAGATCCCTCATCAAATCCTCTAAAGCTAGCTATGAAAACAGAATTGCAACTAAAACCATAAGGCCTTCTATAGTTAAGTAAAAAATCTCCATGGAAATTCCCAGATTTGCTCTGAGCTACTGCACAATGGTACCTCATATACTGAGCCAACAGATATTGCCAATATATTGGTCAATAGATTAATTGCCAACTTTACCCCTCTCCCCCACCACAATGGACCAATCACAATACCAGTAGATTGCCAGGCACCCAGTAGTACTGCTGCACAGGTTAAAACAACACTGTCCAAGGCCAAAAATACAACTTCTATTGGACCTGACAATTTCCCTGGCTGTGTTCTACATGAACTACAGAGTGAAGTGGCACCTCATCTGTGTGCCCTGTTCAGTCACAGCCTCACCTCTGGCTTTGTCCCTACCGAATGGTGCACTGCTACAGTTATCCCTCTCCACAAAAGAGGAGTGACTACAGACCCTGGGAACTATCACCCCATTAGCCTGATGAGTCTGATATGTAAAGCTATGGAATGCATCATCATGGACCTAATAAACAAGGATATAGGGAATCTCCAAACTCTGGATCCTACACAGTTTGGTTCTGTGAAGAGTAGATCATGCCTGTTCAATTTGGTTGACTTCTTTGAGTCAGTCACGAGAGCTGTGGATGAAGCCAAGGTGGTTCATACAGCCTACCTTGATCTGGCCAAGGTCTTTGATTCCATTCCCCACTCAGGAATCATAGAAAAACTCACAAAGCTAGGCATCAACCCCTATATCACTAGGTGGGTTACAAACTGACTCACAGATAGAACCCACAGTGTGAAAGTAGCTGACTCCAAGTCAGACTGCTGATCAGTCACGAGTGGAGTCCCACAGGATTCGGTCCTGGGTCCTCTCCTGTTTGGTATCTACTTTTCTGAATGCCAGGCCAACACGAAGGGACTCTGGCTGACACAGTTCACAGACGATTGCAAATTGGGAGCTATTATTAACTCCCCAAGTGATCTTGACATCCTACAAAAAGGCCTCACTGAGACCAACAACTGGTGCCAGAACCATGGCCTTTAGCTCAATGCCAAAAAATGTGTCATCATCTCCCTTGGGAAAAACCCATTTCCCTTGCATTACCACATCAATGGTAGTCCAATGAACACAGAAAGCGTTATAAGAGATCTGGGAACACAGGTTGACAGCAACCTCTCTTTTGATCTCCACATTGCCACTGTGGTCAGAAAGTCTTCTATGTGGCACATCTCATTACTAAGGGTTTTGCATTCAGGAAGAAAGAGGTCATTGTCTCCCTCTACTCTTCCCTCATTAGGCCAATCATCGAGTACAATGCACCATTTGACATGTACCTCACTAGACACCTGCAACAACTGGATAGTACCTCACAAAGAGGACCCTAGGCCTTAAACACTTGCCCTATATGGCCAGACTCAAAAATCTCTTAACTATTCTCTGTCTCATATCTCCTACTTAGAGGTGATCTCTGCTTGACTTACAAAGCCATGTTTGACCCAGCTCTGTTAGAAATGCTACATCTAAAGAAATCCCAATCCCTCTGCACCACACGCTCCAGAGACATCATCTTTATTACCACAATCAACAGAACATGCTGGAGGTACATGTTCATAACCTAGAGACTGCCCATGCTATAGAACAGACTTCCCATACATGTCAAGCAGAGCGCCTCACTGGCCTCTTTAAGAGAAATCTTAATGAATGGATGGGAAATAGAAAATTCACCCCAGGGATCACTCCAGTGGCTCTACTTGACAAAGGCACTGGGAACTAAGGTCGAATGGCACGATGCCAGGCTAATCCTATGGGCTAGACTTGTAAAGGCTCCAGGGCCATTAGTCTAGTACACACCTATGAACTATGAACCTATGAACTTATACCTTAAACTTCTGAACCTGGTAACATGGAGCATCTTAGGCTGATTTGGAACATTTTATTTCTACAGTTGTATTACCCAATTGTAAATTAAGCTAAAAAATTAAACACCTGAAAAAAAGCCATACCTTTCAAATGGAACACAATTTATTATTTTTGTGAAAAATGTATTCTTTATGTTCAATACCTGAGGTCTTTGACTAAGTGCTGCATACAATTCTGATCTGGTCTATTCCCCCAATAATGTGTATTTATCTGCCTTTTCTGTCACTATAAGTGTTTTGACAGCTTTAGGTTTTCAGCTTGATATAAAATAATATTCAAAATGGGATCTTTCATCTCAGGCCTCCAAGGCTTCCAGTTTTACTTGTTTGGATTCCAGCTTTGACGTTTAAAATAGTAATAGCCCTCACTCCATTTGAGATAGTTTCTGAATCGTAGCTCAAACGCATATCCTGAAAGTCATTTTTCTTAGTTGCATTCACTTCAGCCAGAAAGATTTCTCCCCATGCCTCTTGATGATAAAAAGGCCCTGCCCAGTCAGCCATAATCAGTCAACAAGCATAGAAATAAATATAACTGCAGACAATAATTTATGAAGAGAAAAACACAGTTTTTCAAACTGACAGTTTATCATTAAGGACAAACTTTAAGTGTAAAGTTATCTCTGAGTTTTCTTTTTTAAGTCTTTCAGCTACTTCTCTTCTGAACGATACTAGAAAAACAAAGGGAAATAAATGTTGAATTACACAGATGCTCATCTGTCACTTACTTGGGCTTTACACTAACAGGACAACACTATCTGGCAGGCTGAGTATCTTGTTGCTACTTTTATGAAGTGAATGCCGGATTACCCAGTTGCAAAATAAACTCTTGAATGAAATTTTATATAAATTTCTGTCTGACGTATCATTTATGTGAGTATTAACTATATAGGTTTACTTTCATCTGGCTTGTAATTAGCTTAGTTCCAGTTTTTTATACTCCTGTGTGCTGCACCTGATATGCAGTTCCAGAATATCTTGGATATTGTTTGAAGATCATATATTTCATATATTCATATATTTATGAAGATAAATATGCTGACATTGTTGAATGCTTCAGTTATTTATTTTTCTGTTATAATTCTCACTTGAGCCTTATCTGAATACATGCTACTTAATAGGTGGGCACCCCAGTAATCAGTAAACAATATCTAATGATGTGGGGTTTGGTAGTTTAGGGAAAAAGAGAAGGCCTTAGAGAGATAAAAAAAATTGTGCCCTTGAAAGCTGCAGTGCTGTTATTATGGTGGCTGCTATAAATGCTCCATATATTGTTCAAAGGGTATTAGGCATAATAGGATGTCAGCAGAATGTTTTTGGCAGTTTACTTGGTACCAGGGGTGTAGACAGTTTTTTTTTTTCAATTTGCACTCTAAGGTCTGTTACTATTACCCCCCCCCCCCCCGTGCATCTATGCTGTCCCAGCAAAATTTAGTCTGCGATGTCCACAGTCACTCTTAACTGACATTTAGTAGCAGTGACTCACTGCAACAAGCCTTTTTACCACATCAAGGTAGCCAGCCTCACAGAGATCCATTCACACACAACCCTCCCGCACACACAGACACGCAGACACACCACACACACACACACACACACACACACACACACACACACACACACACACACACACACACACACCACATACACTGGCTGTTATCTGCTCTGGTTTTAATACCTTAAAAAATCAGCCTAAACCATTTGAAATAAGCAGCCCACAGCCTAGTAAACAGAGGGAGACAGCCTGAGCCATTTACTGAAACAAGCCTCACTACCACATCAAGGTAGCCACTCACACACAGATCCATCCACACCACCACACACCAAACCCACAAAGGTCCAATCACAACACCACACACTAGCCAGAAAAGGGGAAGCCAGCAGCCAGTCCCACAGAGGTCCAGTCATATCTCACATAACTACAGTGGACAGTAGCTGCTGCTGTGGTTTTGATACATTAAAAAAGCAGCCTAAACCATTCGAAATAAGCAGCCCACAGTCTTTGAAAGGATTTCCCTTTGGTATGTCATTACAAAACATGACGATGAAAATGCTACTTGTGTCCTAAACAGGAAACACAAACCAAAGCAAATCTCAGTATATAATACAACAGAAATTTAGACTATGATGGCTATTAAAACCACAGTGCACTAAGAACCAATGAAACAGAGTGCAAAACAGTGAAGCTCTGCAACTAATATCAGAAAACTGTTAACTTTCTAAGTTTATTAAGAGCTGTACTTAATCTATTGCTATTTTCGGACCTTTGCACCCCTATCCATCATGTTTGGTTTTGTGCCAACTTCATTTACCTCAGAAAAAAAATCATAATAACACAGATCCAGTACTTCTGGCAATGTTTCCAGTTTATAGCAGCAGTGTTTAACATGAGCCCCTATTTTTGGTTCTGCTCACATGCAAAAATGGATGCTAACAAAGCCTTTTATTCTACCAACCACACAGAAAATGCAAATTAAGACAGATCCAGTTATTCCAGCAAATTTCTAAGTCAAGAGAAATATTTTAAATCTGTGCATATTATTGGGTCTATGTTCAGACACACAAAAATGCATGCTAATAGTTACTACAGCAACTTTCTAAATTTATAATACCAAAATTTAAAATTTGCCCCATTATTGGGTCTTTGTTCTCGCACAAAAAAGGCATGTTAACACAGATTTAGTTACTCCAGCAACTTTTCCAGTTTATACCAGTAGTATTTAAAATGAGCTCCTATGTTTGTGTCTTCTCACACACAAAACTGGATGCTAACACAAATCCATTTATTCTACCAACCACACCAGAAAATGCATGTTAACACAAATCTAGTTGATCGTAGGTTCATAGGTGTGTACTAGGCTAACGGCCCTGGATCCTTGACAAGCCTAGCCCGTAGAAGTGCCCTGGCATCATGCCGCCCAATGTTATTTCCCAGTGACTCTATCAAGTAGAGCCACTGGAGTGATCTCGGGGTGAACTTTCCATTACCCATCCACTCATCAAGATCACTCTTGAAGAGGGACAGTGAGTTGCTCTGCTTGACATGTATGGAAAGTCTATTCCAGAGCATGGGCAGTCTCTGGGTGAGGAACCTGTCCCTCCAGCATGTTGTGTTGATTGTGGTAATGAGGTTGAGGTCTCTGGAGCATGTGGTGTGGAGGGATTGGGACTTCTTTAGATGTAGCATTTCTAACAGAGCTGGGTAAGACATGGCTTTGTATGTCAAGCAGAGATTGCCTCTAAGTAGACGATATGAGACAGAGAATAGCTGGAGTCTTTTGAGTCTGTCCATGTAGGACATGTGTTTAATGCCTATGATCCTCTTCCTGAGGTACTTCTGTGGCCTCTCCAGCTGTTGCAGGTGTCTAGTGAGGTACATGCCAAATGGGGCATTATACTCAATGATTGGTCTAATGAGGTAAGACTAGAGAGAGACGATGACCTCTTTCTTCCTAGATGCAAAACCCTTGGTATTGAGATGTGCCACATAGAAGGACTTTCTGACCACAGTAGCAATGTGGTGGTCAAATGAGAGGTTGCTGTCAACCTGCATCCCCAGATCTCTTATAATGCCTTCAGTGTTCAGTGGGCTCCCATCAATGTGGTAATTAGTGGGAACTGAGTTTTTACCAAAGGGGATGATGATGCATTTTTTTGGCATTAGGCTTAAGGCCATGGTTTCGACACCAGTCACTGGCCTCAGTCAGGCCTTTCTGTAGGATGCCTGTATCACTTGGGGAGTTAATAATGACTCCCAGCTTGCAGTCGTCTGTGAACTTGGTCATCCAGAGTCTCTTTGTGTTAACCTGGACTTCTGAGAAGTATATGCTGAACAAGAGAGGACCCGGGATCGATCCCTGTGGGACTCCACTCATGACTGGTTGGCAGTCTGACTCAGAGTTCGCTACTTTTACACTGTATGTTCTATCTCTGAGCCAATTTGCAACCCACCTAGTGATATAGGTGTTGATGCCTAGTTTGGTGAGTTTATCAATAATTCCCAAGTGAGGAATGGTATCAAAGACCTTGGCCAGATTGAGGTAGGCTGTATGCACTGCCTTACCTTTATCCACAGCCCTGGTGACTGACTCAAAGAAGTCAACCAGGTTGAGCAGGCATGATCTCCCTTTCACAAAGCCAAACTGCGTGGGGTCCAGAGTTTGGAGATTTCCTATATCATTGTTAATCAGGTTCATGATGATGTGCTTCATAGCTTTATATATATCAGACTCGTCAGGCTAATGGGTTGATAATTCTCAGGGTCTGTAGTCTCTCCCCCTTTATGGAGAGGGATGACTGTAGCAGTGCGCCATTCGGTAGGGGCAAAGCCTGAGGTGAGGCTGTGACTGAACAGGTTACACAGATGTGGTACCAGTTCGCTTTGTAGTTCATGTAGAACACAGCCAGGGATATTACTGGGTCCCATGGAAGCTGTATTCTTGGCCTTGGACAATGCAGCTTTAACCTGTACTGCAGTAATGCTGGGTGCCTGACATAGTTCCGGTATTGTGATTGGTCCTTTATTATTATTCCAGCAACTTTCTAAGTTTATAAGAGCAATATTTACATTGTGTCGATATTACTCGGTCTTTCACACACACCCTAACATATACAGTTATTCCAGCAATGATCCAAGTTTATAAAAGCAATATTTAAAATCTGTCCCTATATTTCATCGTTTGTCCTACCATCATTTTTCCCTTGGTCCAGAATCCAGATTCAGTCTCCTTCATGCATGCCAACAGATCCAATTATTCCAACAACAGTCCAGGTTTACGATTGCGCACACAAACTGCATGCCGACATAGATCCAGTTATTCCAGCAACTTATTCAAGTTATTCAAGTTTATAACAGCAATATTTAAAAATCTGTCCCTAATTTGTAGCCTGTTATTTCTCTCTCACACACACACACACACACACACACACACACACACACACACACACACTGTATACTAAAATACCAGTCCAGCAAACAGGTTTCTAATCAATATTTACTCTGTCTATGAGCCCTTTCTTATTTGCAATGGTGATAGGTTGACAGACAAGATCAGGCAGGAGGCTCCATGGACTATAATGTTTGCAGATGACATTATGATCTGTAGTGAGAGTAGGAACCAGGTTGAGGAAACCCTGGAGAGGTGAAGATATGCTCTAGAGAGGAGAGGAATGAAGGTCAGCAGGACTAAGACAGAATATATGTGTGTGAATGAGAGGGAGGATAGAGGAATGGTGAGGATGCAGTGAGTAGAATTGACAAAGATGGATGAGTTTAAGTACTTGGGCTCAGCAGTTCAGAGTAATGGTGAGTGTGGAAGAGAGGTGAAGAAGAGAGTACAGGCAAGGTAAAATGGGTGGAGAAGAGTGTCAGGAGTGATTTGTGACAGATGGGTACCAGTAAAAGTGAAAGGGAAGGTGTACAAGAGGGTAGTGAGACCAGATATGTTGTATGGGTAGGAGACAGTGGCATTGACAAAAAGGCAGGAGTCAGAGCTGGAAGTGGCAGAGTTAAAGATGTTAAGATTTGCACTGGGTGTGACAAGAATGGACAGGATTAGGAATCAGTATATTAGTGGATCAGCTCAGGTTGGACGGTTTGGAGACAAAGTCAGAGAGGTGAGATTGCGTTGGTTTGGGCATGTGCTGAGAGAGATGCTGGGTATATTGGGAAAAAATGCTAGGGATGGAGTTGCCAGGTAAGAGGAAAAGAGGAAGGCCTGAGATAAGGTTTATGGATGTGGTGAGAGAGGACTTGCAGGTGACTGGTGTGACAGAACAAGATGCAGAGGACAGGAAGAAATGGAAATAGATGATCCACTGTGACGACCCCTAATGAGAACAGCCAAAAGAGGAGAATAAGATTTAAAATCTGTCCCTACTTTTGGGCCTTTGTAATCTCTGTCTCAATGACACACACAAAATGCATGCTAACAAAATTTATAATAGCAATATTTAAAATATCTCCCTACTTTTTAGCCTAAGCCATATCTCTCTCGCTCTCACACACACAGACACACACACACACACACACACACACACACACACACACAGACACACACACACACACACACACACACACACACACACACACTGCATATTAACATATAGCCAGTACAGCAACTTTTTAAGTTTATAACTGCAATATTTAACATCTGTACCTACCTTTTACCCATTATCTCAGCCTCACACATTCCCTATCTAATTCCCCTTAATGCAACGACACAGGCAGAGAAAACTCAGCCTCTCAACCTCTTAACGCAAGAATTCTGGACAAAGCCTAAAATAATGGGGGAAGAAAGGCCCAAAAATAGGGTCAGATTTTAAATTTTGCTCTTATAAACTTAGAAAGTTGCAAGAACAGGATTTGTGTTAGCATACGTTTTCTGAAGGATATGAAGTCTGAAACATTTTAGTGATGATTAGCCAGAAAGTCAAATGTTTTATGAGCAATAGACCAAAAAATATGAGGTAAAAATCTGGATATTCTGTGAAAATCTCTACAGTTGAGAGGTATGACACTCACACAATCACGCAGCTTCATTCTTGCCCCTACAGACATCCACACATGCAGGTACACACTGCAAAATCTGTCCCTATTTCTTAGGCATTATCTCGTTCTCACACAAACACACACCACATAGCATCAGGCAAGCCCCCCCCCCCCCCCCAAGAGTCACTTGGACTTGTTGTGGACACTCACCCATTTGCCCACATACAGGTTCTCTCTCCCACACATGCCTTGACTCATAATTCCCTGTCTAATTCCCCCTAGTGTGACAACCCAAGCAAACACACTTATCTCCATACCTCTCAACCTTTTAGTGCAAGAAATCCAGACAAAGCCTACAATAATGGGTGGACAAAGGACCAAAAATAGGGATAGATTTTAAAAGTTGCTCTTATAAACTTAGAAAGTTGCTAGAACAACAGGATTTGTGTTAGCGTGTGTTTTCTGAAGGATATGGAATCGGAAATTTATTTCTATCCTCAGTGATTAGCCAGAAAACTACGTTTTATGAGGAACAGACCAAAAATATAAGCCAGTTGTCTAGACAATCTACCAAAATCTGTTTAGTTGAAAGGTATCTCACAGACACACACACACACACACTCACATACATCCCACCTTCATTCTTGCCCCTACAGACATGCACAAATGCAGACAGACATATAGACTGCAAAATCTATCCTACTACTTTTTAACCCATTCTCTCTCTCTCTCCCCCTCAGTCTCCACCTCCCATCTCCCTCTCACCCCAGCACTCTCCTTTCTCTTAAAGAAGAAATCTGGATAATGCCACAAATAATGGAGCAACAAAAATAGGGACACTTTTTTAAATTTTGCTCTTACAAACTTCGAAAGTTGATGGAATAATGTTTTCCATTAGTATGCATTTTCTGAAGGATATAGGTTCATAGATTAGTACTAGGCTAACTGCCATTGTGAACCATTTAAAGCCTAGCCAATTACCCCATATGAGAATCAAACCCTGCACCTTGTGTCTGTAGCTACCTTAATTATTAAGTGAACCTGCCACGGAATATGAAGTCTGAAAATCAAATGTCTGCCATTGTGTTCTGACTTCAGTTCTCAATGATCTATGAGTGATTTGCCAGAAAACTACAATTTTATGAGAAAAAGACTAAAAACATAAGTAAAAAAATCTAGACATTCTGCAAAAATCTAGACAGTTGAGAGCTATGTCTCCCTCCCTCCTCTTCTGTCCCCCCCCCATAGCTCTCAACCTCGTAGCACAAAATCTGGATAAAGCCAAAAATAATGGGGGGACAAAGCCCCAAAAAGAAGGACACATTTTATATGCTGCTCTTATAACCTTAGAAAGTTGCTAGAATAAAAATGCTTGTGTTACCATGCATTTGTGACGGATATCAAGTATGAAACTCAAATGACTATCTTTATGAATTCAGTCCTCACTGATTTGCCACAAAGATCCAGAAAAGCCACAAAGATCCAGAAAATCACAAATTTTATGAGGAACAGACCAAAAATATGAGACCAAAATCTGGACATTCTGCAAAAATATGTATAGTTGAGAGTCTGCTCTAAAGAACATGAAATCAGGCAATGCCACTTATATTCTGAATAGAGTACGTTAAGCTAAGGCACACTTCACAGAGGTACATTTAATATGCTAAATCTGTCTCTTTTGAAATATATTTTTTACATCAGATTGTAATTGGGTATTAGGGAAAAAAAAGATAAATATATATTTCTGATACGTGTTGTGCATCACTGTAGTTCATATTAGTGCAGTTTTATGAACTATTATGTATATTAATCTTTGAGTGCAAACATTTACTTTGCTTCAGTTTTTAAGAGCATTTTCAGTATTCTTTTTCTGTACTACTTTTATTAAGTATTCATGTTCAGAGAGAAAAATGCATTTTTACTACAGTCCAATGGTCAAGTTCAGAGTATACAGTGAACCATGAAGTGCTATGAATAAAATGTATAGCCTTAGCAATGACTGCTGCTTTGACATACATCTTTGTTGAAAGGAACAGCTATAAAAGCAGTACTTAAACTTGCACATCTGATAATAAATGTAATATGATGAACAATATTCAAAATTGCTATGACAAGACCTGTATACAAAATGCAGTTTTATGTTTTTAAATTAGTGCAGGAATGATTACTTCACATGCATCTTGTTAGCTGGTTAGTTAGCCACATGGATGTTAAGCAGTAGTGCTGCATAGAATGTTCTGAGTAATATGCTGTTTTCAAAAATATGGACCAGCATGGCAGTGACATTTCTATCAGAGTTAAATATAATGTACTTATAAGTAAACAAATGTATGGATAAAGGCTATATATTAGAGTAAGTGTACGTGTTTCTTTCTGAGTTAGTGTTTATATTCAGGCAATATGTTAATAGGTAGGTAGAACCAGCAGGTCAATTCATTGGAAGCTAGTTAGTATAGAAGGAAGTATATTCATTTTAGTAAGGGTTATAACATCACATGGTAAAGGGTATCAGTAGCTGCTTAATTAGGTTTTAACAGCAACAGATGGATAAGGAAATAATGTTTAGTTATATTTAGTTATATTTAGATTTCTTGGAATAAAACATTTTCATGAGCAACTTTTAATAAATTCTATATGAAATAGCCCCAAAAATAGCATTTAGGAAAAGTACACTATTCTTGTTAATGGAGGTATGTACTAGAAATTAAATATTGGCTGAAAAAGAAATTAACATTAAAAATGATGTGTGGTTTACTTTTAGATATCTGTAATATCAATGGAAAGGTGTTGAAGTTCTGAAGAATAAAGTTTTCACAGTGTGAAACTGAAAAGAGAGGAGGATATGTCTGTGTTTGAATCATAGGTACAGGGTAGAATACTCATAAGTATTTGGAATAAACTAAAGCAGCAAAGGAGATGTGAGTGACTTCAGTAGTCAAGGAAAAAGGATCAGCGAAAAATTGTGCAACTGCCAATGATTTGGAAGAAAATAATTGTTCAATGCTAGAGAAATAAGGTACTATGTTTCTAAACATCCATGGGAAACATCTTAGTATCACTAGGCAGCAGAATACACTCTGTATAAGAAGAATTATGACATTTCCAAAGTCTATCTACATGACAGCATACTAAATCAATATAATGTGGCTATAAAATTCATGTATGTACGTGCTTGCATTCATTTTAAACAGGGAGAAACATTATTAAAACCACACTTAGGGTCAATTATGCCTTGATGGACAATGCTGTAGATTTTGTATTACTGCCAGTGATATGATTACAGTGGCAGAAATGTGATGAACATAGATGCTAGAAAATTAGACTTTTTATTACTGGAGATTGATATTTGATATGTATTATTAAGTTTTGAGAACATCATAGGATGTTATAATATGAATAAATAATAACTGTAGAAAGTACCAGGTATTCATTTGCAGTTTAATTATTAATGAATCATTAGTGATTAATTCTGTGATGTAATAAAATAAATATAAAGAGTGAACACATTGCCAATGTGGCATATAGCTATTTACTGTAAACTATTCCCTTGAGAGGAGGCCTAAGAATCCGAATAGTAAATCATTTTATTTTAACAAAGTAAACCAAATTTATAAAGTCAGACTGAAATTAACATGTGGGGGGATGGGTCAGAGCATTTAAGATTTTTTTAAACAAGAACCAGAAAAGAAGAAGAAAAGAAAAAGTTTAAATATTGTTAAAATGCAACCATTCATAATATTGGACAGACATACTCTGAATCTAAACAGGAACTACAAAGTAATGTAAGAAGTAAACACTTGACATTGCTATCCAACCCTTGTTGCATAAAATAAATCCACAGAACACTGTAGCATTCTAAAAGGAGCTCCTAGCCTGTACAATTAACTTGAGATTTTCTTTAATAGTTGCCAATTTTCCTTCTTTTTTCCAAAATGTTTTAGTGAAAAATTGGACTAAACAAATACAATATATTTTAACATAATAAATCACTACTATTAACTTCTCTAAATGATATTGTACAAGGCATACAACTAGTTATAATATAAACAAGGTGTATTACTTGTTATAATATATACCTCTGTCCATGTATTAGATATGTCCATTCCAAATCAAATTATCACAGAGCAGTTTAATTTCATTTTTCTAACAATAATGAAAGTTTCATCTGGAACTTGTAATTGAATTCTAATAATAAGTTTCAAGTTATAGATAAAAAACAAAGCAGATGATCTAGATTTTTTATTACGAAGAGAAATGGTACATCAAAAATACTAGATGATTTGTCAGTTTGAAGTTATTTCACCACAACTCTTGTAAAAATGTTTGAAATTTATTTCAGTGCTACAACATGATAATCATAGCATATAGCATGGCATGATAATCATATCATATAGCATGGCACCATTCAGCTCTGTCTGTCATATTACAGCTCCAAGAACAATCATTGCCATTATTAAATTTTACTAAATCTATGTAAACTTTGACTTATTCTATGAATACAATGATACATATATAACTTCTTAAATACAGGTATTAATATTAATGAGGTGTTTGTTTTGTTAACATTTTTTAATTGAGGTTATTATAGACTGATGCATTGAACAATTAACTAATCTTCAAGATCTCTGTCATAACTTAAGCATTACTGTAGCTGCTAAAAAATTGCTGCTTATTGTGAACAACTGACTCAGTATATTAACCCATTTCATCCCATAAGAGATTTCACTAAGCCCATTGTAAAACAGAGATATGATACAATACATTCTTCAATGATTGGTCAGCTGTGTATATATATATATATATATATATATATATATATATATATATAACTTTACAGTTATTTAATATTGCAATTATATAATGTAAACTCATACCCATAGTAATCTACTATGAATTGTCTTTAAGGATTTATGTAATATTTTAACATTATAGTCACAACATATTATCATTTTTTTTCCAATCTGCAAAATAAGCCACATCCAACCATAAACAATTATTTTAATAATAGATGTGGAAACATAGGATTCTAAATTTAAACATCCATTAGCTCAATTTTGCATGCACTATTATGTTCTAACATGGTAAGTAATGATTATACACAGTTTTTTTGATGCCAAAGAAAATTTAGAAATATTCTGAATAAAAATATTATGTGGTTCTTATATGTCATTAAATATGTGGTTTGCATAATGCATGCTATGTTCTCAGTAATATACTTTTAAATATATTCAGTCTATCACTAAATGTAAAATATTTTTTCCATGTTTTAATATTTATTACAATAACTGATATTTGTGGTATCATTTAGATTGCTACAACAATACCTACGTTTGTAAGTTTTATAACCTCAGTTATATCCACACATATCTATTTTATATTGACTTGTTTTTTAATTTATTAATACCATATGTCTTTCAAATTAAACCTAAGAGAAGGTATTGTTTCAGAATATATTATATTATCTAATCTAATTATGTATTGATTAATAACAGCTAAGTTTAACAATATTCCACATGCAAGCAATCCCATTTAGGATTCATCATCGTCACTTATTTTAACACTGTTGATTTTCGCATCTTATCTAATAAAATTGCATAGATCTTCTATTGTTAAAACAAATGATGGAAAGGGACAACCTTGCTTTTATTCCTTTTATAATATGTGTTAATTCTGATAAAAGAACTCCTATTTTATCAGATGTTAAATAGTTACTTTATAAATTATCTATTAAATGAACAAACAACACTAGGAATCCAAATAATTTCAATATCTGAAATGAATATTTCCAATCCAGACTCTCATTTTTTTCCTTTATCTAGGATAAAGACTGATCAACTGAATATGCAACAACTATCATACTTAGTTTAAGTTATTATTTTAATGTTGTTCTGTTTACTGCTTTTGGTTGTAAAACCTGTATTATCTTTATTTATCAGAAATGGTAGCAATGGCTTGAATGTACTGGTTAAAAAAACATACATATTTTATAATTTGCACTTTGTGGTAAGAATAGTCTGTATGATGAGAATAAGACTGTGTCTTTTTCTTATTTTAATATTAGACTTATTTATTCATATTTCCATGAAAGAGATTTAATATTCTCATTTTGCTGACCTAAATATATATATTTATTTAGTGTACTTTTTTGAAGAAATATTTTGAATTCTGTACTATAAACCCATATTTTCTAGGTGTTTTATAGTTTTTTTTAATTTGTTGTTTTACTTCCATAGTTTTAATGCATTTCAAAAAACTATAATATTGTTTTTTGTTTGCTTACTTCTGGTATGTTTCTTTAAGCAGGACTACAACATTCAACTAACATTCAGGCCAAATAAGTGCATGTCAGCGATGTGTATTAACTGAAATGACTGACTTGCTGAATAGACATTTGAGGCATTTGCTGAAATTGAATAAGCTGAAGGGCTAAAATAATCAGTCACTCATATATAACCTTACCACATAAGGAAAGAACTTAAAGCAGAGTAAGCACACAGTGATGACAAGCAGGATGAGGAAACAAAATGGATTAAGCAAAAAAAGATGAGGCTTGGTGAACACCAGGTGCTGTAGCATGTCTAAAGTCACCATAATAATGATAAAAAACTGTATTGTGAAAGTAATGCTCCACACAGAAATATAATCAAAAGATTTCTAAATCAAGTACAGAACAAAATACTTAGCTGGTTCTGTGGGTAGCAAGGCAACAAACTCCTTGTAACCATGTGCTCATAGGTTCATAGGTTAATAGGAAGTTACTAGGTTAATGGCTGTAGGGCCTTAACAAGCCTAGCCATGTAATAGCATTGGTCCATAGTTGACCATGGTTAGATGGTTATTGTTAGCAGAGAGAATCAGTGATTAGCACTGATTGCCCCATCCCTGAAGGACATAAGTGCCACCCCTGGGGTGAAATTACAGTCTTTTATCCAATTGTCAATGTTGGGCTTAAGTAGGGTGACTGAGGAGCTCTGCTTCATGCAAAGTGGGAGTTTATTCCAGAGGAGCAGCAATTTGGGAGACATATCTGTCTCTCCAACATGTCCTGTTTATGTCACAGGCTGGGTTGAGATCCCTGGAGTGAGTGAATCTTGTCCCATTTGATTTGTGGACGTAGCATTTCCATTATGGTAGGGGCAGAGATCACTCTGTAGGTAGGCACAGGTCACATCTCAGGATCCAGAGACAGGGACTTCAGTTTTTCTGTGTAGGTCATGTTTTGGAGGCCCTCAATTTTCTTGGCTAGAAACCTCTGTGGTCTTTACAGTTGTTGCAGGTGTCTGGTGAAGTACATGCAAAAGGGAACATTGTACTCAATTAGTGGTCTGATGCGGGTCAAGTATAGAGGAACCAAAATACAAACTCACCAAATTATAAAACGTTCCAGGATGCACGAAAAAATACTAGTAACCAAAAGTAATGCACCCAGTAGCCAGCAAGGAAAACTCCACTTTATTTGAATCAAACACCAGCAAAATCCATTAGTTGTTAAGCGCTTTCATCATAGACAATGACTTCATCAGAACAAGGATAATTCACATGCTTGAAAAGGTCTATATATACCTAAACAATTAGCACATATTAAACTAATGAATTAGGTATATATAGACCTCTTCACCTATTTTTGCCTGGTCGTCTGGGAAATAGATTCCAAATAGTAGAGGGCCCAGCATAGATCCCTGTGGTATACCACTGACAAATGTTCTAGTGGTGGAGGTGGAATCCCCAACTTTGACAGTATGCATTCTGTTGGTAAGTCAGTTTGCTACCCATGTAGTGATGTATGGGTTAATCCCCAGCTGGGGGAGGTTCTCAATGATATCTGAGTGGAGGATTGTGTCAAAGGCCTTGGCTAAGTCAAGATAGGCGGTATGTACTGCTTTGCCCTTGTCCAGGGCTTTGGTGACATTCTCAAAGAAGTCCACCAAATTTAATAAGCAACACCTGACCTTAGTGAAGCCAAACTGAGTAGGGTAAAGAGATTGGATGTTGCCTATGTCTTTGTTGATAAGGTCCATGAAGATTCTTTCCATGGCCTTGCAAATAAGCCTGGTTAGGCTTATGTGTCTATAGTTCCCAGGTTAGTTAATGGACCCCCTCTGTGTAAGACGATTACTGCTGCTGTTCCCCACTCTGGTGGAACAAAGCCAGTGCTCAGGAAGAAAGTGCCAGGAGGTTCCACTTGGTCTTTTTTTAGATTGTTTAGTAAGCAGCCTGGGATGTTATCTGGTCCCATGGAGGCTGTGTTTCTGGCTTAGAGAGGGCAGATATGACCTTTTCTTTGGAGATGCTATGTAGTGGACTGGTGACAGGGATGCTTTGTGGTGCTTCTGATGTGGACAGTGGGGTGGAGTTTGTGCCAAATCTGTCCACCAGAAGGTTGGCAGTTTCTTCAGGTTCAGTGTGAGTATACCACCTATAATCAGTTCAACACATAGCTGGACATTTCCTTTAGGATTTTGACACACCTAAAGAAATCCTTATGATTGTCTTTAGCTAGAGATGCTAATTTAGCCTTGTAATTGGCTTTTGGAATTTACAAAATATCTGATTTGCTTTTTCAAGCTGTGGATGATATTCTTCCTCTGATGAGTAAGTTCCCTCTTCTTCTTGGATAAGAGTTAATTCCTTTTTTTATATAACCTAGTTGTACTTGCAGCCCACTAGGGTGGCCTGTTTCTTCAGTAGGACCTTGGTTTGATCATGACAGGTACAGCTGAGTTTGTACAGTTGTTTAAATGTCTATACAGGGCATTTCTGTACTCCTCTGCATAGGAGTCATTCTTGGCTGTATTAACTGGGAGTTTGAAACTTTTTATATCCTTGCTTAGTAAGCTAAATTTGCTTTTGAGAAAATTTTCAGGTTTTTTTTGCTCCTGTGGGGGTGTCCAGTCTGATCTTTACTTCAAATGAGACAGATTTATGGTCTGACCTCACCAGGGAGGGCAACACATAGGGGGTAGTGCAGTGAACCCCATGTTGGTGAGTACCATGTCCAGGACATTCAAGCCACTTGTAGGGGTACAGACTAGCTGATCCAGAGCATTTGAATTAACAAAGCCTAAGAACCTCAGGATGATTGCATTTATGCTCATGCACTTGTTGTCTGATCTATGGAAGGATGGTTGAAATCTTCCGTGACCAAAG
Organism: Protopterus annectens; assembly: GCF_019279795.1. Classification (NCBI taxonomy): domain Eukaryota; kingdom Metazoa; phylum Chordata; order Ceratodontiformes; family Protopteridae; genus Protopterus; species Protopterus annectens. The sequence continues at coordinate 429,198,159 of NC_056750.1, forward strand.
TGTTTGGCTGTTCAGTTAGTGATTCTAGCAAGTCCAAGTAGTCAGTGTGTTTCTCTTGGTTCATGGTGAGGGACTTGTAGCTAGCAATGACGTGGTAGGGTGTTTTACCTATATTTAATTGTACCTGGAATAGCTCTAGAGAGTTGTACTGTTTAACCAGTCTAAAGGTATATTAGGATTTAATGAAGATGGATACACCTCCACCTTTTGTTCTTTCATGATTGTTTTGGGGTCTGAATGTCTGGAAGGCATTGGAACCTTGTATGGCCAGGGTGCATTCTGCAACTTGAACCAAGTCTCAGTGACTGCACAGATATCAGCATCTTCCAAGATGAGGACTGCTTCCAGGGAGTGCAGTTTTCTGTTGATGCTCCTAGCATAACCTTGAGTTTGTCTCAAGTTGATTTCTTTACATCAAGAATTTTTTTGTTTTGACATTGCCTCAAAAAGGCACTATGGGGGAGCAAGCATCTTTGCCAGTATCCAAAAGCCTGGGGGAGACAGATGACCATCTGTGGCAAAGCAGCATGGTCTGTCAACCTGGATCCCCTTGAATTGACACCAGATGCTAAGCCAATTGTTGAAGTCAGTCGTTTTTTTGTCTGTATTTCGGCATCATCCTGGGTAAAGGTAAAATGCTATTTAGTGCTAGGGACATACCTGCCTGAGACACATAATCTGAGAGTTTGGTGATGTCTCTCTTCATATAGTCCAGAGAGATATGTTCCATGTTATTCACTCCAACATGTACTATGACAGAGTCATAAAAGTAATTGTTGAGTGACTTGAGTGCATGAGTGATTTGGTGGATCCTGGCACTTGACTTGCAACTAACTGTGAATTTTTCCTTGTCAAGCCTGGTGAGGGGGACATCTATGTACCTCAATATGGAATCACTTATAACCAGGACATTAGGTTTTGAGGTGTTTTGCCTTAGGGGATGTCTGTTGATACACTTGTATGTGTGTTGCTATGTGAAGTGGGATTCTCCAGTATGCATGATCTGTTTGCACATGGGAGGTATCTGGTCCTTTGGTAGGCTCTTTTTGAGTACCTACATGTAGGTGGGTCTGTGTGACTTGACCTTGTCTTGTGTGACAGGAGAGGTGTGTATGCTGACAACCTGTTTGATGTCTTCCTTATTATTACATGAAAGGATTGATTCCAGCTTCATGGTGCAGTTACATCTCTCACATATCGTATTTGTTTACTTTAGGAGAAAGTGGTTGTCAGTATACATGAAGCAATTACTACATTGCCCTAGGCTGCCCATGTCAATCAGGCTAGCTGGTGAAATGTTGGGAAACTGGCTGTCCATTGTAGCAGGTTAAACCGTAAGTACTTATTAGGGTATAGGCAAGATGGATTAATTTTTGCTCTAGGCCTAACTTGACTAACTTATTCTGTTGAGGATTAGGGGTGAAGGAGTGTGGTGATGCTGGTCACTGCTCAACTGAGTTGCCTGCAGTGCAGCAGGGAAGCTTGGGAGGGTTCAACTGACAAATGTATAGGGAAAAAATAGTTTTTAGGAGTTTGCTACTATACAGGGCACCGCTAACCTCATTGTGCAATGCATAGCTACACGCAAATGTGAGGCTTATATACAGGCAAAGTTAAACAGTTTTAAACTAGTCTGCCAATCATTCCTCCTGCAATCCCCAGCTCAGACAGGGCTATAGCCATACTGTTCTGCCACAAGGGTGCAAGGGAGTCCTTCTTAATTTGAAATGGCTGGATATGAGTTTACATATATAAAAAAACAAGCTGCATTCAGCAAATCAGGATCTAGTCTGTACTATCTAAGCAATATTACAGGGAAAAACAAGTGCAGATAATGAAGCAAGCACAGCCAGAAAAAAAAACTGTCAAAAAGACACCAATTAATGCAGCAAAACAGTTAAATGCAGCAGATCAGCACACTTCTGCCACAAGAGTGTGGAAAAACACCTTCGTAATGCAGAGTAACTGGGTGGGAGCACAGGTGTAACAGACCAACATAAACTACCTACAACATCCATACAACCAACAGATACAATGTAATACACTGCAATTAACTACTCAAAGCAGCAGCAGACAATGCAGTTTTTTGAAACTGCAGAAATACAGTCACAGTATATAAGAGAAGTGCAAAAAATACATAGAGCCCTTTGATGTGTTTCCCAGCTCAGACAAACCAGGCAAATAAACATCTACCACCACCAGGTGAAAAATCTAAGTCCTCTCAATGCAAAAGCATAGTAAAAGAGTGTTAGGAGTGAAATGCTACCATAAACAAACATAGAAAATACCAAATGCTACCACAAACAAACTTAAAGACATGGATACAGCACTGTACTTTACACAGTTTATAAAAGTGTGATTATTCAATAAAAGCACTTTGCTTTGTAAAAATAAGCCAAGAGACACTGAATTGTATAGCATTTATAAAGGCACTAAACACACAATAAGTGAATAATAAGCCCTTTAGCCAATAAAATTAAATTAAGAAATCTCAAGTGTTTCACCATCCTACACAAACCAGACTACCTCTCAGTGCACTAGATGGAAAATCCACTGACCTCTTGATGTAAAAACAGGTGCTTGCTAGAGTGTAAATGTACACTATTTTACCCAACAGCTATGTAGATAATGAATTCCGATGAAGTAAATCAGTACAACAGACAATGAGAAGTAAAATGCAATTTTGCAATGCAAACAAAAGGAAATACAAATACAAACTTCAATACACAACAGCAGTGTAGAATGGGGGGGCTTATTAAGCTCAATTTACAATAGGTGTGCGCAGTTTAAAAATCATGAGGTTTAAAAAGCAGATCAACAAATGAGAGGGTGGGGTGGGAAACACAAGCAGAGAATCCCCATCAGTGATTTAGTTGTGGCACACCTTCAGCAAAAGACAAAGGACCAGAAATTAATTGTGTATTTAAGTATCCCTCAAAAGACAATTAACCAAAGAAAAAAAATGTGTGAAATGCTCAGCCTAGATAACTTGTGTCCCTCTTCTATGTAGAACAAAAACGGCACACCAAGCAGATTTCTTAAACAGAAAACAAAATGGAGAACATAAAAAAGAAAGCAACTCTATCACACACAAAAACTATAGGTTTACTTTCCACACCCAGCAAGGAATACCCAGCAGTCCTTTAGTTTCTGCAAGCTCAAAATATTTTCAGCAAAAGAAAAAGGGGCACAAATTCACTATGTATTTAAAAAATACTCAAGAGATAATTAACAAGTGAAAAAATGTGCAAAATGTGTAGCCTAGATAATTTAAGTGTCTATATCCCACATGGAACAAAAACACCAGGCCAAACAGATTTCTTAAAACAGAAAGAAAATGGATGAGGTAAAACAGAAAGGAGCTCTAACATGTTCAAAAAACTATAATTTCAGCTTTCACATCCATCAGGGAATTCCCAGCAGACCTTTAGTTTCTGCAAGCTTATAATCTTAGCAGATGACAAAGGGCCAAAAATCCCCAATGTGCTTAAATGTCACTCAAGGGACAATTAACCAATGAAAAAACATGTGAAATGTGCAGCCTAGATAATTAAAGTATATATCTCCCACAAAGAACAAAAACACCAGGCCAGATTTCTTAAAACAGAAAAGAAAATGGAGGAGGAAAAAGAGAAAGCAGCTGTAAAACAGACAAAATATAGGTTTAATCTCCTCACCAACAAGTGAATCCCAAGCAGCACTTTAGTTTTTGCAAGCCTGAAATATTTTCAGCAAAAGATAAAGAGCCAGAAATTCACCAATTTTTTTAACTATCACTCAAAAGACAATTAACCAGTGAACAAAACACCTGAAATGTGCATTCTAGATAATTTCTGTCTCCCTTGACGATATTGGATGGGAGAAAGGAAATTCACCCCAGGGATCACGTCAGTCGCCCTGCTAGACAGGGGTCCAGGAAAGTAAATAATGTGGGAAGAAATAGCCAGGGAATTGTTATGGCTAGGCTTGTATAGGCCCTAGGGCTGATAGCCTAGTATCAACCTATGAACCTATGAACCACATAGAACAAAAATATGAGGCAAAGCAGATTTCTTAAAACAGAAAACAAAATTGAGGATATAAAACAAAAAGCAGCTCTATCACAGACAAAGAATAGAGGTTTACTTTCCTCACCAACCAGGTAATCTCCATCAGTGCTTTAATTTCTGCAACCTTGAAATCTTTTCAACAAAAGACAATGGGCAAGAAATTCCCAATGTATTTAAGTATCACTCAAGAGTCAACCAATGAAAAAACTTGTGAAATCTTCAGCCTAGATAATTTAAGTGTCTATGTCCCACATAGAAGGAAAAAAAAAGGCCAAACACATTTCTTTAAACAGAAAACAAAATGTAACATTTACAACTGGAAGCAGCTCTATCACAGACAACAAATAGAGGTTTATTTTCCTCTCCCAGCAGGGAATCCACAGCAGTGCTTTATTTATGTATTTATTTATTTATTAACATTTGTTGACTAGGAAAGTCCACTGGGTCAGAGACCCATTTTCAGTGGAGCTCCGTGGAGAAAAGCTCCACCAGCAAAATACAAAGAAAGACAATATTTAAACTACAATTTAACAAGATTACAGATATAACAGGGAGAAAAAAAAATACAATTTACATTTTTTGTAGGATTTCATTAGTTTCTTTAGTTTCTGCAAGATTGAAATATTTTCAGCAAAAGGCAAAGATTCACTGTGTATTTAAGAATAACTGCAGACTCAACCAATGAAAAAGCATGTGAAATGTGCAGCCTAGATAATTAAATTGTCTGTCTCCTGCATAGAATAAAAACACCAGGCTAAGCAGATTTCTTCAAACAGAAAACAAAATATAGGACATAAAACAGAAAGCAGCTCTATCAGAGACAAAAACAATGGATTGCATTCCTCACCCCACAGGGAATACCAAGCAGTGCTTTAGTTTCTGCAACCTTGAAATCGTTTCAGCAAAATACAAAGGGCCAGAAATTTGCTGTTTAATTATCAGGCAAAAGACAATTAAGCAATAAAAAAAATATATAATATATATATATATATATATATATATATATATATATATATATATATATATATATATATATATATATAAAATGTACAGCATAGATAATTTTAGTGTCTAACACACACATAGAGCAAAAACACAAGGTCAAGTCTATTTCTTAAAACAAAAAAAAACAAACAATGGAGTTAAACAGAAAGCAGCTCTGTCAAAAAGAATATAGGTTTACTTTTCTCACCCAGTAGGGAATCTCCAGCATTCCTTTCATTTCTGCATGCATTAATATTTTCAGCAAAAGCAGCTGGCCAGAAATTCATTGTCCATTTAAGTATCACTCAGGAGTCAATTAACCAATAAAAAAAACATGTGAAATCTGCAGCCTAGATCATTTAAGTGTCTATCTCCCACGTAGAACAAAAACACCAGGCCTAGCAGACTTCTTAAAACAAAAAATAAAGTGGAGGAGATAAAACAGAAAGCAGCTCTATCACAGACAAAACATATAGATTTACTCTCCTCACCAAGCAGGGAATCTCCATTAGAGCTTTTGATTCTGCAAACTTGAAATATTTTCAGCAAAAGATCAAAGGCCTGAAATTCAATTTGTATTCAAGTTCACTCAAGGGACAATTATCCAGTGAAAAAACATGTAAAATATGCAGTCTACATAATTAGCATATCTATCTCTCACATAGAACAAAAACACAAGGCCAAACAGAGTTCTTAAAACAGAAAATAAAATGGAGGCGGTAAAACAGAAAGCAGCTCTATCACAAAGAAAAGTATAGGTTTACTCTCCTCACCTACCAGTGAACCCCAGCAGTGCTTTAGTTTTTGCAAGATTGAAGTCTTTTCAGCAACAGAGAAATGGCCAGAAATTTACTGAGTGTTTAAGTATCACCCGAAAGACAATTAACCAGTGAAAATACATCTGAAATGTGCAGTTTATATAATTTAAGTGTCACTCTCCCATGTAGAACAAAAGCACCAGGCAAAGTAGACTTCTTAAAATAGAAAACAAAATGGAGGAGGTAAAACAAGAAGCAGCTCTATCACACACAAAACACGAGGTTTACTTTCCTGAACAACCAGCAATCCCAGCAGTGTTATAATTTCTGCAACCTTGAAATCTTTTCAGCAAAAGACAAAGGGCCAGAAATACACTTTGTATTTAAGTATCACTCAGGAGACAATAACCAATGAAAAGGATGTGAAATGTGCAACCTAAGCCAAGCAGATTTCTCAAAAGAAAAAACAAAATGGAGGAGGTAAAACAGAAACCAGCTCTAACACAGGCAAAAAATATAGGTTTACTCTCCTCACGAAGCAGGGACTCTCTAGTAGTGTTTAGATTCTGCAAACATGAAATCTTTTCAGCAAAAAGCCAAGGGCCACAAATTCACTCTGTACTTAAGTGTCACTCATGAGACAATTAACCAATTAAAAAACATGTGAAAAGTGCAGCCTACATACCTTGTCTATCTCTCACAAAGAAGAAAAACACCGGGTAAAACAGATTTCCTTAAACAGAAAATGAAATGGAGCATGTAAAACAAGAAGCAACTCTATTACAGAAAAACAAATATATAGGTTTACTTTCCTCACCCAGCAGAGAATTCGCAGTAGTGCTTCAGTTTCTGCAAGCTTGACACTTTTTCAGCAAAGAGAAAGGGCCAGAAATTCACTACATATTTAAGTATCACTCAAGAGACAATTAACTAATTAAAAAACATGTGAAATGTGCAGCCTAGATAACTTAAGTGTGCATCGCCCACATAGAACAAAAACACCAGGCCAAGCAGATTTCCTAAAACAGAAAACAAAATGGAGCATATAAAACCAAAAGCAGCTTTATCATAGACAAAAAAATACAGGTTTACTTTCTTCACTCAGCAGGTAATCCCCAGCAGTGTTTTAGTTTCTGCAAGCTTGAAATCTTTTCAGCAACAAACAAATGATCAGAAATTCACTGTGTTTTTAAGTAAAACTGCAGATACAATTAACCAGTGAAAAAAATATCTGAAGTGTACAGCCTAGATTAATTCAGAGTCTATCTACCACATAAATCAAGAACACCAGACCAAGAAGATTTCTTAAAACAGAAAACAAAATGGAGGACATAAAACAAAAAGCAGCTCTATCACAGACAAAAATGTAGGACTGCATTCCCTATCCAGTAGGAAATCTCCAACACTGCTCTATTTTCACCAAGCTTGAAATCTTTTCAGCAAAAGACAAAGGACCAGACATTCACTGTATATTTAAGTATCATGCAAGAGACAATTAACCAGTGAAAAAATGTGTGAAATGTGCAGCCTAGATAATGTAAGTATCTATCTCCCATATAAAACAAAAAGATCAAGCCAAGCATATTTCTTAAAACAGAAAACAAATAGAGGACTTAACAGAAAGTAGATGTATCACAGAAAACAATATAGGTTTACTTTCCTCACCCAGCAGGGAATCCTCAGCATTGCTTTAGTTTCTGTCTGTATGAAATCTATTCAGCAAAGGATAACAACCCAGAAATTCATTGTGCATTTAAGTATCATTCAGGAGACAACCAATGAAACAACATGTGAAATGTGCAGTCTAGATCATTTAAGTGTCTATCTTGCACATAGAACACAAACACTAGGCCATGCATATTTCTTAAAACAGAAAGCAAAAGAGAGGAGATAAAAAGGAAAGCAGCACTATCACAGACAAAAAAACATTCATAGGTTTACTCTCCTCACTAAGCAGGGAATCCCATCTAGGGCTTTTTATTCTGCAAACTTGAAATCATTTCAGCAAAAGACCAAGGGTCTGAAATTCAATGTATATTTAAGTATCCTTCAAGGAACAATTAACTAATGAAAAAAACATGCGAAATATGCAGCCTAGATAATTAAAGTATCTAGCTCCCACGTAGAACAAAAACACCAGGTCAAACAGATTTCTTAAAAGAGAAAAAAACAGAGGAGTTAAACAGAAAGCAGCCCTATCACAAAGAATATAGGCGTACATTGCTCACACAGCAGGGAACCCTAGCATTCCTTTATTTTCTGTGTGCATAAATCTTTTGAGCAAAAGGCAGCTGGCCAGTAATTCATTGCTCAATTAAGTATCAATCAGGAGACAATTAACCAATGAAAACCATGTGAAATGTGCAGCCTAGATCATTTCAATTTCTATCTCCCACATAGAACAAAAATGCCAGGCCAAGCAGACTTCTTTAAAAAGAAAAGATAGTGGAGGAGATAAAACAGAAACCACCTCTATCACAGACAAAAAATATAGATGTACTCTCCTCAGCAAGCAGGGAACCCCCATTAGAGCTTTTGATTCTGCAAACCTGAAATCTTTTCAGCAAAAGACCAAGGGCCTGAAATTCAATATGTATTTAAGTTCACTCAAGGGACAATTAACCAATGAGAAAATGTGAAATATGCAGAATACATAATTAAATTATCTATCTCCCACATGATACAAAATCAGTAGGCCAAACAGAGTTTTTAAAACAGAAAAGAAAATGGAGGAGGTAAAACAGGAATCAGCTCTATCACAAATCAAAATTTAGGTTTACTCTCCTCACCAACCAGTGAATCCCCAGCAGTGCTTTAGTTTTTGCAAGATTGAAGTCTTTTCAGCAAGAAGATAAATGGCCAGAAATTCACTGAGTGTTTAAGTATCACTCAGAAGACTATTAACCAGTGAAAACACATCTGAAATGCGCAGTCTAGATAATTTGTGTCAATCTCCCATGTAGTACAAAAACACCAGGCAAAGCAGATTTCTTAAAATAGAAAACAAAATGGAGGAGGTAAAACAAAAAGCAGATCTATCACAGACAAAAAAGGAGGTTTACTTTCAACAACAACCAGGTGATCCCAACAGTGTTATAATTTCTGCAACCTTGATATCTTTTCAGCAAAAGACAAAGGGCCAGAAATACACTTTGTATTTAAGTATTGCTCAGGAGACAATTAACCAATGAAAAGGATGTGAAATGTGCAGCATAGGCCAAGCAGATTTCTTAAAAGAGAAAACAAAATGGAAGAGGTAAAACAGAAACCAGCTTTAACACAGGCAAAAAATATAGATTTACTCTCCTCAGCAAGCAGGGACTCTCCGGTAGTGTTTAGATTCTACAAACCTCAAATCTTTTCAGCAAAAGGCAAAGGGCCACAAATTCACTCTGTACTTAAGTGTCACTCAAGAGACAACCAATGAAAAAACATGTGAAAAGTACAGCTTAGATACACAAAGAAGAAATACACCAGGTCAAAGAGATTTCCTTAAACAGAAAATGGAATGGAGCATGTAAAACCGGAAGCAGCTCTATTACAGAAAAAAATATATGGGTTTACTACATCAAGGATCAGCTCTGAGCCCTTTCTTATTTGCAATGGTGATGGACAGGTTGACAGATGAGATCAGACAGGAGACCCGTGGACTATGATATTTGCAGATGACATTGTGATCTGTAGTGAGAGTAGGGAACAGGTGGAGGAGACCCTGGAGACGTGGAGATATGCTCTAGAGAGAAGAGGAATGAAGGTCAGCAGGACTAAGACAGAATGAAGACAGACTGTATGAATGAGAGGGAGAATAGAGGAATGGTGAGGATGCAGGGAGTAGAGGTGGCAAAGGTGAATGAGTTTAAGTACTGGGATCAACAGTTCAGAGTAATGGTGAGTGTGGAAGAGAGGTGAAGAAGAGAGTACAGGCAGGATGTAGTGGGTGGAGAAGAGTGTCAGGAGTGATTTGTGACAGACGAGTACCAGTAAGAGTTAAAGGGAAGGTCTACAAGAGGGTAGTGAGACCAGCTATGTTATATGGGTTGGAGACAGTGGCATTGACAAAAAGGCAGGAGTCAGAGCTTGACATGGCAGAGCTGAAGATATTAAGATTTGCACTGGGTGTGACGAGTATGGACAGGATTAGGAATAAGTATATTAGAGGGTCATCCCAGGTTGGAAGGTTTGGAGACAAAGCTAGAGAGGCAAGATTATGTTGGTTTGGACATGTGCTGAGGAGGGATGCAGAGTATATTGGGAAAAAGATGCTAAGGATGAAGCTGCCAGGTAACAGGAAAAGAGGAAGGCCTAAGATAAGGTTTATGGATGTGGTGAGAGAGGACATGCAGGTGGTTGGTGTGACAGAGCAAGATGCAGAGGACAGGAAGAAATGGAAACAGTTGATCTGCTGTGGTGACCCCTAATGGGAGCAGCCGAAAGAAGAAGAAGACTTTCATCACCCAGCAGAGAATTCCCAACAGTGCTTCAGTTTCTGCAAGCTTGACACCTTTTCAGCAAAGAGAAAGGGATAGAAATCCACTGTATATTTAAGTATCACTCAAGAGACAACTAATTAGAAAACATGTGAAATGTGTGGCCTAGATAATTTAAGTGTGCATCTCCCACATAGAAAAAAAACACCAGTCCAAGCAGACAAAAACTACAAGTTTACTTTCCTCACTCAGCAGGTAATCCTCAACAGTGTGTTAGTTTCTGCAAGCCTGAAATCTTTTCAGCAACAGACAAATGGACAGGAATCCACTGTGTATTAAAGTAAAACTGCAGAGACAATTAACCAATGAAAAAATATGTGAAATGTACAGCCTGGATTATTTCAGTGTCTATCGCCCACATAGAACAAAAACATCAGGCCAGGCAGATTTTTTAAAACAGAAAACAAAATGGAGGACATAAAACAGAAAACATCTATATCACAGACAACAATATAGGACTGAATTCCTCACCCAGCAGGAAATCTCCAACAGTGCTTTATTTTCACCAAGCTTGGCATCCTTTCAGCAAAAGACAAAGGGCCAGAATATTGCTGCCTGTTTAAGTATTATGCAAGAGACAATTAACCAATGGAAAAATGTGTGAACTGTGCAGCCTAGAAAATGTAAATGTCTATCTCCCATATACAACAAAAAGATCAAGCCAAGCATATTTCTTAAAACAGAAAACAAACAGAGGACTTAACAGAAAGCAGATGTATGACAGAAAACAATGTAGATTTGCTTTCTTCGCCTAGCAGGTGAATCCCTAGCATTGCTTTAGTTTCCATCTGCATGAAATCATTTCAGCAAAGGACAACAAGCCAGAAATTCATTGTGCATTTAAGTATCACTCAGGAGACAATTAACCAAAGAAACAACATGTGGAATGTGCAGCCTAGATCATTTAAGTGCCTATCTCCCACATAGAACACAAACACCAGGCCAAGCATATTTCTTAAAACAGAAACCAAAAGAGAGGAGATAAAAAAGAAAGCAGCTCTATCACAGACAAAAAAAATCATAGGTTTACTCTCCTCACTAAGCAGGGAATCTCAGTTAGGGCTTTTTATTCTGCCAACTTGAAATCTTTTTAGCAAAATACCAAGGGCCTGAAATTCAATGTCTATTTAAGTATCACTCAAGGGGCAATTAACAAATGAAAAAACAAGCAAAATATGCAGCATGGATAATTAAAGTATCCAGTTCCCACACAGAATAAAAACACCAGGTCAAACAGATTTCTTAAAACAAGAAGACTGCACACTTGTAAAACTAATGAAAAAGCACAAATATTGACTGTAAAACTATAAAAGGTGGAACTCCTTTGTGCCAACACAAAATTTATTTAGTATATAAGGTTGCCAAGAAAATGTAAAAGCCCAAATGGGATACAATCCACGTACTGTCCGTGTTTCAGTATTGTCTTGTTAATTCTCACAGGCAATATAAAGTTCGTACAATAATATAATATAAAACCAGACCTGGGTTCCAGTCAGTAAAAGATGGTAGGAAAAATCCCCGTTTTGTCGTATATTCACTTCAATAAATACCTATTCAGGATGGCCGGCCCTGGTAGCGATGTTGTGGCTTATCCAAAGCTGTTAGCATGAGTGCACAATGACTGGGTTGTAAGTCCTGTGCAAAAGGAAATGCAAACGGTGAGGAATTACTGTAGCAAGGTACAGCTAACAGTCACTGAAGTGCGGTGCGGCAAACTGTCCGCCGAAAACTGTTATTGTAGGCAGACTATAAGTCCGAGTCCGCCCAGGCTTTTAGCACAAAACTTTAAATGTTGTTCACGAACCCAGTCCGGTAAAAGCAACAATGAAGTGAAACAAAATGAAGCCCAAGATAACACGGTTTTCACAATCCACAATCCACAAGGGCACAAGAGCACTCTAACACAGTGGATAACACAATAAGGACTTATAGTCTGCCTACAATAACAGCTTTCGGCGGACAGTTTGCCGCACCGCACTTCAGTGACTGTTAGCTGTACCTTGCTATGGTAATTCCTCACCGTTTGCATTTCCTTTTGCACAGGACTTACAACCCAGTCATTGTGCACTCATGCTAACAGCTTTGGATAAGCCACAACATCGCTACCAGGGCCGGCCATCCTGAATAGGTATTTATTGAAGTGAATATACGACAAAACGGGATTTTTCCTACCATCTTTTACTGACTGGAACCCAGGTCTGGTTTTATATTATATTATTGTACGAACTTTATATTGCCTGTGAGAATTAACAAGACAATACTGAAACATGGACAGTACGTGGATTGTATCCCATTTGGGCTTTTACATTTTCTTGGCAACCTTATATACCAAATAAATTTTGTGTTGGCACAAAGGAGTTCCACCTTTTATAGTTTTACAGTCAATATTTGTGCTTTTTCATTAGATTTCTTAAAACAGAAAAGAAAATGGAGGAGTTAAACAGAAAACAGCCCTATCACAAAGAATATAGGTTTACATTCCTTACACAGCAGGGAATCCCCATTAGTGGTTTTGATTCTGCAAACCTGAAATATTTTCAGCAAAAGTCAAAGTGCCAAAAATTCCCTGTGTATTTAACTATCACTCAAGGGACAATTAACCAATGAAAAAACATGTGAAATGTGCAGCCTAGATAATTAAATTATCTATCTCCCACATACAACAAAAACACAGAGCCAAACAGATTTCTCAAAACAAAAAAGAAAAATATAGGTTTACTCTCCTCAACAACCAGTAAATCTCTAGCAGTGCCTTAGTTTTTGCACGCCTGAAATCTTTTCAGCAAAAGACCGCAGGCCAGAAATTCAGTGTGTAGTTAAATATCATTCGAGGGAAAATTAACCAAGGAAAAAATATGCAAACTATGCAGCCTAGATAATTAAAGTATCTATTCCCACATAGAACAAAACCTCTAGGCCAAACAAATTTCTTAAAACAAAAAAATGGAGGAGGTAAAACAGAAAGCAGCTCTATCACAGGCAAAAAAAAAATAAAGGTTTACTCTCCTCACCGAAGAGGGAATTCCCAGCATTTCTTTAGTTTCATCAAGCTTGAAATCTTCAGCAAATGACAAAGGGCCAGAAATTTAATGAGTAGTTAAGTATCTCTCTAGAAACAATTAACCAGTGGAAAAACTGTGAAAGCTGCAGCCTAGATAATTTAAGTGTCTATCTGCCACATAGAACAAAAGCACCAGGCCAAGCAGATTTCTTAAAACAGAAAACAAAACAGAGGAAGTAAAAAAGAAAGCAGCTCTATCATAAACAAATCTACATCTGAGAGAATGACAAAAAACAATCTGCAGATGAAAATGCAGCAAATGTATTTTCGGGAGAAAATTCTAAGAACAAAATAAAATTGTCAAAATAAAAAGGCATGCAAATAAAGATTCAGACAATGTCCTTCCAAGCAAACATGTAAATAATGTCTCTACAAACAGAAACCAAATGAAGCACAATGGATCCTGTCAGTTTAGTAGCAATGACAGAATACCAGTGGGAATTGTAGCAGCATGTGATGGCAATTAAAGTATCAAGTACATTTGCATTGTACCTATCTTTAAACCAGGTGTACAAAAGTTTAATAGGACAGGACCAGCGGTCCTGCATATCATTAAATGCACCCTGTGTGACTACTGGTGAAAGGAATTCCAAAGCTCTGAGTCCATTCACCTCCAGCTGAAAGGATGGGCAGGTGACATACAGAAGTTGGAGATACTGTTTTTGTACCAATCTCCAAAGGTTCTGTGCCACATGAACTATAGCATCCATGCCAAAAGGTGTGCATGAAAGCAATAGTGAGTGCATTGAGAGTTGCCTTCTCACAATCTATCATCCTGAATTGGGGACAATGTCCTACCATAACTTCCATCAGAGGTAACAAGTTATTTTAACATGCAAGAATAAGCAGGCTACACCTTGCCACTCATTAATATAAGGGCCATACCTGTGTATCTCCCCATATCTGAACCTATGTTGGATGGTGTACAGTTTTCCACACACTGATGTCCCCTTCAACCAGCAACCCCAGCACATGCTCAATTTATCCTGACTGCAGTGACAAGTTCTCCTCAGTAATCTGCCACTGTAGACCACTTGCATCTATTCCTCTGAGCCATCTGCTGCACAGCCCTTTTACAAAGTGTGTGTTGTATGTCCTAATTGCCAGCACATTGTACACAGTTATTGACAGTGCAAGCAGATGCATCTTGGGATATAGATACCTCCTCCTGTGTTACCATCACTAGGCAGGCTGTTGTATCATAGTGCAAACATGGTATGTGGTTGTGTAAAGTCAGTTTGGTGATTTTTTTCTCATATCACAGTATCAGTAATAATCACCCTTCCTCTACATTTGATTCTTGTCTTTTCTGAACGTGTCAGTGTGAGTGCCCCATTGTCTGCTTGTAATACTGGAAGCCATTCACTGCTAGTATAATCAGGTCCCCCAGGTATGGCCATTCCCATTACAGACTCCACTTGCGTAGCTCTATTCTTGTTTGCCATAGTCACCATATCAGTGTGTGTGACAGCCTTATGATGTCACACTTTATCAAACATACTTCTAGAGGGTGGTGGTTAACTTTTACCAACTGCTAGAGATAGAAGGTACATGGAACAGTCTATCAGCCTGTATGAATGCTACATCTGTCTATTTCCAATGCTGCCAGTTTTACTGTATTAAGCTTTATTCACTTATAAGGTAAACCTTACATGAATCCCATAGTACAGCCTCATTTACTTTTCTGTTGTCATTAATTTATAGACAAAAATCCATTTATTTTGTATGACAATTTCTGCATTCTTTAAATTACACTGTACACTAGTGAAGTTTACTAATTATTCATAAATCCTTGCAATCTGTTACCCACTGAAAAACAGTGGCATTGTGGACTGACAATTGGACATGAATCATTGTAACTGAGTTGATTTTGTTTATCAGAAAAGTCCGACTGATTTATATTAATCATTTTCAGTGGTGGCTCAGACAGAAAAGCACCAAGAAAAAGTAGATCTACAATATAACAACATTCAGGCAAAGTCGAAAGAAAGTAAAAAAAATAATGAAATTCATTAAAACAGAATAAACAGGAACTATCATATAAAGACATCATTGGAGCAGCAAAATGACAGTATAACTGCAACAACATTACTAAGCAGTAGACTGTACAAAATGTGAGAGCCAAAGTAATGTATTATGCGTCTATATTCAACTTAATATGCAAGCTGATAGGAGAACAGTAATATGTACATTTCTAATGGGATGACTGCAATAAACTTTTTTTAGTAAGACATAAAATGGTCAATTGGAGAGAAATGGTTTAGTAAGTTTGAAGACGAAATTTTGTATATTTGGGAATTTTTTACTAGAGAATCAGAACAGCTATATATTCCAGTGTGATTTAGATGTAACTCAAGGGGGAGGGTTTTGTTTATGTGATGGTAAAGAGAATGCTGCTCCATAGTTATTAAATCTTTAGAAACTTAAATTCTATCAGTACATGCCTGTCTACAAAAACATAATAGTAATGGGTAAG
Organism: Protopterus annectens; assembly: GCF_019279795.1. Lineage (NCBI taxonomy): Eukaryota > Metazoa > Chordata > Ceratodontiformes > Protopteridae > Protopterus > Protopterus annectens. The sequence continues at coordinate 429,213,974 of NC_056750.1, forward strand.
ATGCAAAGATTTCGGATGGTATTCACACTCCTGAAGTTCACATTTGTGTAGTGGTTATTTGTGAAGAACACCACTGTGCCTATATGCAAATACAGTAATCACAGGTTATTCGCTCTGACTACTTGAATGCAAAAGCTTTTGATAAAAACAACACACATTCATGAAATTTGTAAAGCCGGTGAAGTGAAGCCTTAAATATCTGAAAAGTACTAAATGAAAAGGTAAGTGCTCATATAATTTTGTAAGTTTTCCGGTTTTATGGACAAATGCGGCTATGCACAAGCACATTTAAACTATTTAAGGTGCACAGTCCAGCAATTTATAGTATATATATATATATATATATATATATATATATATATATATATATATATATATATATATATAAAGAGGTTTTACATGTTTTATATGGACACCATGATTTATTCTTTAAAAGAGTGGAAAGGATAATATAGGAAAGACTGAAAAAGGGGTGACATAACAAAGAGGGAAACACAGAAGGAAAAAATCAAGAGTTGTTCTGGTGAAGGTGGGAAAGGTGTAATATTTTTGGTGAGGACAGATCCTCTATTTTGCAAATTTTATTTTATGTAAGAGGGTACTTTAGGTAGGAAGTAGGTTAGAGGCTGTATGAGAGAGGATAAGGGAAGGAGGGAGATAAACAGCAATTTGTCACAAGAACTCACCTGGTCCACAGGTCCTCAAATGTTTCCACTGCTTGATGGTATTGCATTGTATGACTCACATGTTGTGGTGGTAGAGAAGTGGTGGCAGTGTGGTTGGTCTCAACCATGGCACTGAGTCTTCAACCTGCTGAAGAGCATCCTGGACTGGCTGAAGATGTCACTGTGCTACCTGTTCCAGCACAATCTCAACCAAGTTCTGAAACCCATGGTCTTTGTAGTTTGCCAGGCTGTGCCATGACAGGGTGCCTACAGGAACACTGCCACCTTGTTAACCATTTGAGGATATCCCTGGATGTGCAGAGGATGAGCATTCCCTTTCCTGGGAAGAATGTTATTACATTGCTCCTAGAAAAAAGAGAGGGAGTGGATAAAGAGACAAACAAGAAATTGAGACAAAAATTCACTCATAATTATTGACAGTGATTTCTTATTTGTATTAAATATGTAGTCAGGAAATAATATTGTGGGAAATAATACTGGAAATCAGTATAACAGTATGAAGTGTTGATGATTTTCACATTTGCGACCCACTGATATTAAGGAGATATACTCGTGGAACTTAAGAAATGGTAACACATTTTAAATATTTTGCTGAAATAGAATGGGTGGCAGTTCTGTACATTACTGATTTATTGATTTTAGATTGTTTGCCAAGGTTGTACACTGCCCAAACTAAACCATTTGCCGGTTTAGCCTGGTGAAAAAAATTCACAGAAAAAACTGAAAACACATTAGCTATTGAAATACAAGTTTGTATGAATTTCTTCTTGATTTATATTTACAAAATAAATGTAAATTTCACTTATTAGTCAAAACATTTCTTTGAAAAATGACACTTTATTATTTTCGAATCATGTATTTATACTCACAAGCATTTTCTGTCAGTCTCTTAAGGCATCTCTGCTCCTGAGATCTCTTCTGATACATATGAAAAACATAGAGGATGGTTGCTTACCTATTATATATGTGTATTCAAACCTTTCTTACATGATTACATTTATTAAGCAACAAAGTACAGAATTTAGTTTTTGCTTTAACTGAATCTGTGTGCTTATTTCTATATACATTTGTAGATTTATTATTTATTTATCCTTTGTTGACTGGGTTGGTCCCAGTAGGCTAGTGGCTTGTTTTCAGGAGGTTGTATTTTTACTACTAGGCAAAAATTGTCATGAGCATGGGGGAATTTCCCTTACTCTTTGAAGCTGCTAGATGGTGCAAGAGGGCTCCTACAGCAGCAAGGAAGATATCTAAGGGAATCAGCATGGAGAAAGAGAGGAAATCTGTGGAATGTTTGGAGTCTGAAAGTGAGAATTTGGAGAAAAAAAATTGTTCAAATGTAAGCTAAAGTTCATGTGTGGTGGATGTTACAAATGAGCAGCATTTAGCTGTCTCCGTGAAAAAGGAAGTAAGCGAGTCTGCTGAAGTGGTGCTTATAACAGAACTGGTATCAGGAGGGCTTGTAGATGTTCTGTTAAAAATAATTGAGTAGTTCTGTTGCATTATGGGGTGAGATGGCAGATGACTTTTTCGGAAGTGCCAAGGATGGTAATGTGGAAAAAAAAACAGGTGATGTGGCAGCAGCGAATGCAGCCATTAAAATGTATGCAGCAGTGACAGAAAGCGGCAACAAACTGAGAAGGTGTCTGGTTTTGTGACATCAGATAAGGAATTAACTAAAACATATGCACCAGTAACAACAGGCAAAAAAGGACAGCAGCTACAAACTGAAAGTAAAACTATTTTAAAAAGAAGAGATGAGCTGTGATAATAAGAACAAAAAAATGACACTATAACAGATATTATATATGGGACAATTTGGTAAGTCTTCTGAGTTTGAAATATAAAAAACAACACAATGAAACATTTGCCAATTGTTATTTTTATTTATGATCATAGAGGAACCTTAAGATACGTTGGCCAGCCCAAATCATGTTTCTTTTTTGGGGACTTTTCTCATTTAATTAGTTATTGTGTTAAGATACAATGTAAACTGTATGGGGGAAAGGCCATAGAGCAAGAAGCTGTGTGCCTGAATGCACGTTTCTAAAAAAAAAAGAGCAAATAGTAAATAATGAAAAAGAAAAAGAAGGGGCGAGGGAAGAAAACATACACAATGAAGGACAAGAGGCAGGGGGAGAGGATGAACTTGGTGAAGAAGAAACAATAGGAGAAGAAAAAGTATGTTTAAAAAAATGAGGTGAGAGAGTGCACGCAGGAAGAAAGGTCAGGAGAAGGGATTAATACTAATACCTTTCTTGAAGTTCTAGCCAGGGGAAAGAGTGAAAATAAGAAAATAAAAATTCACAAAACATTTTCTCTAAAATGAAAAAGCATGAAAAGCAACAATTTTTTTCTTAATTGTTTCTACTGAAAATTTTAATCACAAAACATTAATCTATGATGATAGAAATGTTATAAAACAAACATACATATCTAAAAGAATAATAAACAACAAAATTAACTATTTACAATGGTGTCTACTATAAAACAAAGCCTTTTAAACAGAAAAATTAATGTGATGAGTAGTTGTTAGTTAATTATGAAGTATGTTTATGCAGCAGTTCTTCAAATTTCAACCATATGTTATATGAAGAGATGATTCTAGATGTTCTTGTCTTGATTGTGATAAGTTCAAGATGACAAACTTCAGTTGCCAAGTGCACTAATTCCTTCATAGTAGGAGTAGTCTGATTTTTCCAGTTCTTGGTGATGACTTTTCTTGCTATTGTTAAGATACTCCATAAAAAGTGGGTATTTTATGTTCATGACACAAGTGGAAATGGGGGTAGTAAATAAAATAAGAGGTTTGATTAGCATACATTTATCATTAAAAACAGACTGTAATAGAGAATTCATATTTATTTATTATTTATTTTACATTTGTTAACCTGGATTGCCTGACTGAGCAAAAGCCCTTTTTCAGCAGAGGCCTGGGAAGAAAAGGTCCAAAACATAGTTACAAAAAATATAACCGTTACAAACACAGTTATCATTATAATCATTCATAATAAAACTTGTTGAACTGTTATTATATATATGCAGTTACAATTATCTATAAAAATGTTATGAAGAATACTGCAGCAGAAGGAAAGGAGATAGTGTTAGGTAAAAAATTATGAAGTAGACTAGTTTAAGTTGTAAATGTGTTGGTATAGAGGAGAAGAAATGATGGTAAGGCAGAGGAAGTTAGGTTTGTTATTTAGTGAAGGTATATTTAAGGAGGCTGAGAACAGGTACAAATCCAGTGACTTTTTAAGTAGTCTTTAGTGGCTAGTTTGAATACTTTAGGATGTGAAAGTGATCTAACTTCTTGTGGGAGTCTGTTCCAAGCAATAGAGGGATGGTAGCTATATGTAATGGGTCCTATTTTGGACTTGGGCTTGTATATTTGTAAAATGTCTTGGGTGGAGCTCCTGAGTAGTCTGGATGGGACATAGTAAGAGATTATGGTGCCTAGTGCTGGACAGTAGGATGGTGAATAAATAATGGAGTTTATAATTTGGAGCTGAGAGAGGAGTAGGAGGTGTGGTTGTTCAAGCCAGGTTTAGATGTTTGAGAGAGATACAGTGGTGAGATTTGTAGGTTTGTTGTGCAGCAAATCTTGCTATTTTGTGATAGGTTGATTTGAGTTTGCTAAGTAAGGTGGAGTTAAGATTTGTGAGTATTTGGGAGCAGTATGTTAGGCATGGCAAAAGATAAGCATGTGTGATTGTGGTTCTAAATTCAGGGGTTAGGAATTTTTTATTTCTGTAGAGAAGTCCTCGTTTTTATGGGTTTTCCTGATACAGTTATTTATATGGAGGTCGAATTTTTGCTGATCATCAATGGTTACACCAAGGAGTTTAGTACTAGAGTCAGCAACTATGATAGTGTCATTTAGTGATTTTATTTGAAAAGTAGATTTGATATGAGTAACAGTTTTGGGGAGAAAGAGTAAGAGTTTGTTTTTTTGGGATTAAGGATGAGCTGATTATAGATGAGCCATGTTTCAACAGAGTTGAAAGAAGACTGGGTAGCTGTTAGAAGTTCAGAGGGTGAGTTAGCAATGGTGATAACCATGGAGTCATCTGCATATTGGACTAATGAGTACTGTGGAAACCAAACACTGGGTAGAGCGAAAGAAGACACACACTGAGACCAAAGTTTATGTAGGTTCATAAACTTCTTCAGACAATACAAAACATTTCAACAGTCCTTTAAATACATACAAACTCTACAACAAAAGGAGGAATCTACTACAAGATAGAGCAAAATCCTTAAAGGTAAGACACCTTTGATCACTATAAGTAAAAACTAAGAGCTCTCATAAAATCATCCAAAGCAAATTTTGAGAGAAAAATAGCTAAAGACTCAAAAGACAATCATAAGACCTTCTTTAGCTATGTTAGAAACCTGGGAGGAAACTCCCAGATATGCTCAGAACTAGTTCAAAATGATGTGAAGATTACTGATCCTACAGACATTGCCAACATACTGGCTGACAGGTTCAGTGCAAACTTCTCCCCTTCCCCAAAAGGAGAGATATCTATACCAAGACTGCAGCCCCCAAACATCTCTAACGCCCAAGTGAGAACTGCTCTCTGCAAAGCAAAAAACACAGCATCCATGGGACCTGATGGTGTCCCCGGCTGTGTGCTCTACGAACTCAACGAGGAATTAAACCCACAGCTAGGACAGCTGTTTAATCATAGTCTCACCTCTGGATATGTACCCAGGAGTGGCGACTGCAACTGTGGTCCCACTTCACAAAGGCGGTGCCTTCACCGACCCTGGAAATTACCGCCCATTAGCTTGACAAGCCTTATCTGCAAAGCCATGGAGAGGATCATAATGGACCTCATAAATAAAGACATAGGGAATTTGCAGACTTTGGATCCAACCCAGTTTGGCTTTGTCAAAGGCAGATCATGCCTTTTAAACTTGGTTGACTTTTGAAACAGTCACCAAAGCCATTGATGAGGAAAGGCAGTCCATACAGCCTACCTCGATCTGGCGAAGGCCTTGATACAATACCCCACTCGGGTATCATTGAAAAACTCATCAGCTTAAATGTTAACCCATACATCACAAGATGGGTTGCAAACTGGCTGAGTGACAGAACCCACAGGGTCAGAGTTGCTGGCGCCATGTCAGACTCAAAGCCTGTCACAAGTGGTGTCCCACAGGGCTCAGTCCTGGGCCCACTCTTGTTTGGCATCTACTTTTCCAGTACAAGCAAACACAGGAGGGTTATAGCTGACAAAGTTTGCAGATGACTGCAAACTGGAGCCATAGTCGAAAGCATCTGACACAGATATCCTTCAGAAGGGTCTCACAGAAACTGATAACTGGTGCCAGAGCCATGGCCTAAAGTTAAATGCCAAAAAATGCATAGTCATACCCTTCGGGAAAAACAAGGTTACCCTAGCTACCATATAGGTGGCAACCCACTGAGCACAGAAGAAGTTATCAGGGACCTGGGGACCCAGGTTGACAGTAGCCTGTCATTCGACACCCATGTAGCTAAAGTAGTTAGGAAGACCTTCTACATTGCCCACCTTATCATGAAGGGATTCACATCTAGATCAAGGGAGGTCATAGTCTCCCTATACTCATCACTCATCAGACCAATGATTGAGTACAATGCCCCATTCGGAATGTATCTGACCCGACACTTGCAGCAGCTGGAGAGGCCACAAAGTTCCTCACCAAAAGGATAAAGGGTCTCAAAATCTGTCCTATGCTGCCCGACTGAAAGAACTCCAGCTCTATTCAGTCACCGCTTGCTCAGAGGTGACCTTTGCCTGACATACAAGGCCATGTCAAACCCAGATTTGATGAATATGCTTCACCTCAAAAATCTAGATCCGTCAGAGCCACAAGGGTGGGAGACTTAAACCTCGACCGACTATTAATAGGACGTGCTGGAGGGATAGATTCATCACCCAAAGACTCCCTATGCTGTGGAACAAAATCCCGGTATATGTGAGGCAGAGCACCTCGCTGGCCTTGTTCAAGAAAAATCTTGACCAATGGATGGGAGATAGATATACAGGGATTACCTCAGTGTCACTACTAGACAGAGGCACAGCAAAATAATGGGTATAGTTCCCCATACTAAAGGGGTGGCGTAAGCCACAAAACTATGGGCTAGGCTTGTAAATGCCCTCGGGCAGATAGCCTAGTATGAACCTATCAACCTATGAACCTATATCTAAAAGAATAATAAACAACAAAATTAACTATTTACAATGGTGTCTACTATAAAACAAAGCCTTTTAAACAGAAAAAGTAATGTGATGAGGAGTAGTTAGTTAATTATAAAGTATGTTTATGCAGCAGTTCTTCAAATTTCAACCATATGTTATATGAAGAGATGATTCTAGATGTTCTTGTCTTGATTGTGATAAGTTCAAGATGACAAACTTCAGTTGCCAAGTGTACTAATTCCTTCATAGTAGGAGTAGTCTGATTTTTCCAGTTCTTGGTGATGACTTTTCTTGCTATTGTTAAGATACTCCATAAAAAGTGGGTATTTTATGTTCATGACACAAGTGGAAATGGGGGTAGTAAATAAAATAAGAGGTTTGATTAGCATACATTTATCATTAAAAACAGACTGTAATAGAGAATTCATATTTATTTATTATTTATTTTACATTTGTTAACCTGGATTGCCTGACTGAGCAAAAGCCCTTTTTCAGCAGAGGCCTGGGGAGAAAAGGGCCAAAACATAGTTACAAAAAATATAACCATTACAAACACAGTTATCATTATAATCATTCATAATAAAACTTGTTGAACGGTTATTATATATATGCAGTTACAATTATCTATAAAAATGTTATGAAGAATACTGCAGCAGAAGAAAAGGAGATAGTATTAGGTAAAAAATTATGAATTAGACTAGTTTAAGTTGTAAATGTGTTGGTATAGAGGAGAAGAAATGATGGTAAGACAGAGGAAGTTAGGTTTGTTATTTAGTGAAGGTATATTTAAGGAGGCTGAGAACAGGTACAAATCCAGTGACTTTTTAAGTAGTCTTTAGTGGCTAGTTTGAATACTTTAGGATGTGAAAGTGATCTAACTTCTTGTGGGAGTCTGTTCCAAGCAATAGAGGGATGGTAGCTATATGTAATGGGTCCTATTTTGGAATCGGGCTTGTATATTTGTAAAATGTCTTGGGTGGAGCTCCTGAGTAGTCTGGATGGGACATAGTGGGAGATTATAGTGCCTAGTGCTGGACAGTAGGATGGTGAATAAATAATGGAGTTTATAATTTGGAGCTGAGAGAGGAGTAGGAGGTGTGGTTGTTCGAGCCAGGTTTAGATGTTTGAGAGAGATACAATGGTGAGATTTGTAGGTTTGTTGTGCAGCAAATCTTGCTATTTTGTGATAGGTTGATTCGAGTTTGCTAAGTAAGGTGGAGTTAAGATTTGTGAGTATTTGGGAGCAGTATGTTAGGCATGGCAAAAGATAAGCATGTGTGATTGTGGTTCTAAATTCAGGGGTTAGGGATTTTTTATTTCTGTAGAGAAGTCCTCGTTTTTATGGGTTTTCCTGATACAGTTATTTATATGGAGGTCGATTTTTAGCTGATCATCAATGGTTACACCAAGGAGTTTAGTACTAGAGTCAGCAACTATGAGAATGTGATTTAGTGATTTTATTTGAAAAGTAGATTTGATATGAGTAACAGTTTTGGGGAGAAAGAGTAAGAGTTTGCTTTTTGGGATTAAGGATGAGCTGATTATAGATGAGCCATGTTTCAACAGAGTTGAAAGAAGACTGGGTAGCTGTTAGAAGTTCAGAGGGTGAGTTAGCAATGGTGATAACCGTGGAGTCATCTGCATATTGGACTAATGAGTACTGTGGACAAGAGGAGTAGTGTGAGTTGGTGAAGATATTGAAAAGTAGTGGTCCAAGGATGGATCTTTAGGTTTTATACAGTTGCACAAAATATGTTGCCAGCTTTAACATTTAGTTTAAATCTCCAACATCCTTTGTCTTTATTATACATCAGTTCAGCTTTACACAGTAAGATAAAGGTTCTGTGTAAGATCTTCCAAGAGAATAACCTCCACCTTAGTGATGAAGTAGTTTGTTTTGAAGCTTGGAGTATTAGTTTTTTATCATCTTCATTTGGGGAGTTATTATTAACAAGTTTAAACCCCAATAGCTTTCTCTGTGACATACTGTTAATTTCTTAAGTACCTTATATATTTCAGATAGATGTCCATTTCCACTTATATTCTAGAGCATTATAATACAGGGTGACCCCATGGCGACACCAATTTTTTGGAGATAAAAATCCCCTTCAAAGACAAAAAAATTATTGTTTAATATTAAATCCAACAGTTCTTCTACAAGTGAAATTTCATCACTGGGACACTCCACGAAAAGCGCTTCATTTATACTTTTTGGTCTCAGTGTGTGTCTTCTTTCGCTCTACCCAGTGTTTGGTTTCGTCAGTTTGTTTAAATTTTGTGTTTCAACTGTTAGTCATGGCTTCTGGAGTGGAGCGTGAAGATATTGGCACACCTTTTGATTCAACACCAGTTATTCTGAAAGACTGTTTGGATGTTATACAGTTACCACCACCTAATGCCTTAGGAGGAAACAATAGCAATTTCGAGTCCGTTATCCTGCGTTTGGACAGTTTACTATCTCGTATGGATGTACTTGAGCATGACTCGATACTGGAAAGTAACACTTCGGCATCCTCAACGTGAAAGGGACGGTTTTAATTCAGCTTCCCAAGGCGGGTGCCGTGACACCAGTAACATTGCGGACATCTCTGCAAGCCTTCCTGTGGGCAAGTTTGCGCACAGGGCTAATAATAATAATATCACTCCTGCTGCTGTTTCACCACGGGCCTCATACTTCGGGTTTCGATAACCACAATGGTGCCGCGGTAGTAACAACAATGGAAGACTCGTTGCTTCTTACTATCAGCAACAGGAACCGTTTTGAGCCAGGTCCTGTAACAACGAGCCTTTGCAGCAAAACAATTGTTTAACAGGTAATAACTTTAATTTAAGCTCATGGCTTGCTGACACTTCATTTTGGCTCTAATAATAACGTTGTACAAATGAATGAAGATGTTGGAACCGAGGCTTCTTGCATTGCATCCGACTTAAAGGAGTTGGACAGACTTTTGGTCAAACTTAGGAAAACTCAATTGGAGGTTTCCTATTTTAAAGAATGTATGAAAAATAAGATAGTCCCAAAAGGACTTGGCGTTGGCAGTACCCTACCGGTTTAGAAGCTAATTCACCCTTCCATTTGGAAATTATAGCTTTGTTCGACCGGCAGGGTCTTGAACTTATTGAGCTTATGAGTAAACATTATGGTATCGCTGTTGAATCACTGACTGAGGCAGTGTGTGACCTGGACAATAGAATTAGGTTAAATAATGAGTTCATTCGGTACAAATACGAGTACAGTCGTATTTTTTCCAGTATAGACTTGTATTTGAACAAATTGAAACTAAACAAGGCTAAGAAGTTGGATAGGGATCTGAAAGCCTATCATGAAGGTTTAGCTTACCCTAAATCATCTTTGTCTCGAACTTGGCAAAGGCTAATAAGCCTAGCCTTAATGGATCGGCGAATTCCAACAATTATGCCTCAGGGAATGACCCAAGCGAAAGAGTCCAGTCACCGGTTAATGGAACACCACAAAGCGATCTATTTGAACCTAGTTACAGCAACATTGTGTTGGGCCAGGAGGGCAATCAACCGGTCATTACAACCTTAGATCCAAAATCCCCATTTTTAGGGGCAAGGCAGAAGCAACAACAACAACCAGTACAAGGGAACCAGAAAAGGAAACAGAAGAACAATTGAATATTGTAGCGGACAATTTTCTACCTATCCTATACAATGACATTTTGTCTAACAACACTATGTTTGTTCCTGATACTACTGTTTCCAGCAATTTACCCTATGTGCATGAATGTATGTTAACAACTGAGGTTAGTGGAGCACCTTTGGATAGTTTAGTTAATTTAGATGTCACTACAGTTATTACGGAGGGTGACTTGGTACATAAGGGACCAGTGATCCTTGTTAATGAAAGAGGGGACTTTACAGTCTACAACTTTTCCCAGGTAGATATACCATCGGATGTAGTGAACTTGCTTTCCAAAGGGAACACCTATGTTCCACCTAAAACAATTGATGTAGTCAAAACAATAATTGACTTAAAATTATACACTAGGAAACTGAATTTTAAAGTTTTGTTTGGGGAATCTACTAATAATGAACCCAACCATTTTTACATCCCTAGCACCTTTAATCCACCACTTAACCCACTGATTAAAGTTTTTGAACAGTTTTGTGAACTTGACATACGGAATTTAGTACAGCACGCTCACCTTGAAGTTAACAAGGTACAGAAATATGGTGAACTACAGAATGAAAGGGATAGTTTAAACTTTATCAAATTCAACAATATCAGAATTTGTAAACCTGACAAAGGTGGCGGGGTGGTTATCTTTGACCACTCGGACTATGTCACTAGGATGGTGAATTTACTAAATTCCGAATCCTATGTTTCAAGTTCACTTTCAGAGACTAATAGGGCATATAACATCATTAAGAACGTGCTGGAAGATTTATATATCGAGGATAGGATTGATCGAGAAATGTACTGCTACATGACTACCAGTTACCCTAGGTTCCCTTGTCTATTTGGAATTCCCAAAATACATAAAAACACTGAGAACCCACCAATGCGACCTTTAGTTGACAGTCGTGGTTCTCCTACTTACTCAGTCGCAAAGGTTGTTGATGTAATTCTGCAAAAATACTTGGTTAACATAAAGCAGATTTGTAAGGACTCATGGTCCTTCTTAAAAAACATCGACCTTCTTGAATATAGATCCTCTTACAACTTTTTGACCATCGATGTAAAGGATTTATATACATGTATTCCCCACACGATAGCGTTGGAATGGGTTAGTGAAATGTTAAGGCAGTTGGAGTGTCCCAGTGATGAAATTTCACTTGTAGAAGAACTGTTGGATTTAATATTAAACAATAATTTTTTTGTCTTTGAAGGGGATTTTTATCTCCAAAAAATTGGTGTCGCCATGGGGTCACCCTGTGGCGCTAGTGTGGCCAACATGGTCATGGCTTTTTGGGAAGCCATGTTTGTATTAAATAATTGTGAGTTCAAAGACAAAATAGTTTTTTACACTCGGTTCCTTGACGACATCTTTATTTTACTTGACGGTAATGTAGATGTTGGTGAATCTTTAGTGAATTATTTAAATTCAACAACACAGTTCTTAAAATTTACACATTCTTTTGGGGACACCTCTATTGATTACTTAGACATTACACTTATGAAGGACAGTGTGTTGAACAGATTTGTTTCTTCAATACACAGGAAGAGTACATATTGTAATTCAATGTTACATTTCTGAGTTGTCACCCGTACCACCAAAAGCGTGCCATTGTAAAAGGCCAATTGGTCCGGGCAGCTCGTATGATCACACTTGACGTTGTTTTCGACCAGGAATGTGACTTTATCAAGGAAATGTTTTTGGCACGTGGTTACCCACTGTTATTGATTAATGAATTAATTGATGAAGTCGCATTGAAACGCCAGTCTGCCTTTTATGTACCATTGTTGAACAATATGTTTAATGCCTCTTCCATATTAAATGGGTCCTTTAATTTGGATGTTGTGCTACCCGTTGAACAACAGTCTAAATTAAGAGGGTTTGATATGTCTTTTATAACTACTTACAACTTAAATAGTAATTCCTGTTTCAAAATCTTGATGAAAAACTGGGATATCCTTAAAGGCGACACGAACGTGTTATGCGTGAGTGACCACCCTGTAGTGATCTATAAGAAAGGCAGGAACCTTAAAAATTACTGTGAGAGTATCAAAGTTAACTCTGTTAGAACTCCTGGCATGTATAAGTGCCAAGCTTGCAATTATTGCGGCTACATTTTGGAATCTAACAGAATTTCAGTTAACAACTTCACACATAATTTGAAACTGAGAAATAATTGCAACTCTAAGATGGTGGTCTATCTTGCACTGTGCCAGTTTTGCCCAGCATTTTATGTGGGCAAAACGGAAAGAAAGCTCCGCGAGCGTGTCTATGAGCATCTTTACGCAATAAGAAAACACAAAGTAGAGAACGCCTTAGCGAAACATGTTGGCTTATTCCCTGACCACACATTTAAATTCACTATTGTTGACCAGGTTAACAAAAATGTTAGAGGCAGCCCAGATTCCCTAAAGTTGGAAGAATTAGAACTTTCCTGGCAAATTAGGTTGAATGCATACAACCAACCTGGATTGAATGAGGGCTGTGTTCTTAACAGCATTTTGAAGCTTAAAAGTTTAAAACGTTAATGTTTGAGTACTTGTGTTGAATTTATCATTAATGGAAATTCAAACACATTTTTTAGCATGATATAATTCATTCACAATTCATTTTTTACATACATACTATTTTTCATATATATACTTTTTATTTTATTTTTTACAGTTTGTATAGAATATTGTGGTTTTAGTAAAGTCCTTGCGTTCTTTTTAAAGCTTAATTACTGGCTTTATTCATGTTTTAGGGGGTGGTGACCTAGTTCTTTCACTCAATGCACCTGTTTGTGGATTGGTTGATTATTTTAAACTGTATGTATTTAAAGGACTGTTGAAATGTTTTGTATTGTCTGAAGAAGTTTATGAACCTACATAAACGAAAAGCGCTTCATTTATACTTTTTGGTCTCAGTGTGTGTCTTCTTTCGCTCTACCCAGTGTTTGGTTTCGTCAGTTTGTTTAAATTTTGTGTTTCAAATAATGAGTACTGTGGACAAGAGGAGTAGTGTGAGTTGGTGAAGATATTGAAAAGTAGTGGTCCAAGGATAGATCTTTAGGTTTTATACAGTTGTACAAAATATGTTGCCAGCTTTAACATTTAGTTTAAATCTCCAACATCCTGTGTCTTTATTATACATCAGTTCAGCTTTACACAGTAAGATAAAGGTTCTATGTAAGATCTTCCAAGAGAATAACCTCCACCTTAGTGATGAAGTAGTTTGTTTTGAAGCTTGGAGTATTAGTTTTTTATCATCTTCATTTGGGGAGTTATTATTAACAAGTTTAAACCCCAATAGCTTTCTCTGTGACATACTGTTAATTTCTTAAGTACCTTATATATTTCAGATAGATGTCCATTTCCACTTATATTCTAGAGCATTATAATAATGAGTAAATTAATGAATGTGGAGAAAGAATTTCTAACAATTTGGTTGCACTTGATTAATTTTATGTTCAATTGTCTATAATTTTGAATTTCTGACCACGTATCTTTACTTAACTCAAACTTATTAATGATGTGGTCAACATTTTGTAAGTTCCCATTGTCTAGTGATTGATACCTGTATAACAGTTTTTTGTCTTTAAATGTAGTCATTGTTTTTAAATTAAATGTATTAATACTATTTTAAGTATAGGCATTTGGAAATACAAAACAAAATCTATGCTTTATATTCAGGGTTCCTGAAAATGAAAATTTTAAAGGACATTATTATCATATTTATAAAAGAGTTAACTGGTTTGTCTTTGTTTTCTATAACATAGTCTTTTACTAACCAATGAAATTTATTAGTAGCTATTTCAGTATGATATAATTTCATTAAATTATTGGATTTACACCAAATACCTCCCTGAATATCTTTCCATTTGGCATTATAATTGTTATTTAAGCAAGAAATTATTTTCTTAACAATTAAGGATGAGGAATATAATTCTAAATCTAGAAGACCAATACCACCTGCTGTCCAGTCTCTAATGTGATGGCTTAAAGCCAATCTAACCTTATTAGGAAACTATAAAAATCTCAGAAACAAAGTATTATACTATTTTATATTTTATTTTTGCGAGTGGGAGGGATAAAAATTGTATTATATATAGAATTTTAGGAAGGATAATCATTTTAATTAAGGAGAGTCTCTCCTCCATAGTGAAAAAATATTGTATTTATTTAGAGTTTGTTTTATGGAATTTAAGTTGTTATTATAATTAAGAGTTGTTATAACTTTAATATTATCAAACAAAATTATCCCTACGTAAGTTATTTTACCATCTTTCACAATGTACTTATGTAATTTCTTATCTGTTTTATTAATATTATAATTAACATGTAGTATTTTAGTTTTATTCTCATTTAAACTGAAACCCAATTTCTTCTGGAATATTTCTATTGCATGGAATACTGCAATAAGAGAAGAATTGTAATCAGTCAAATTTAATAGGTTGCCATCTGCAAATAACTGTACTTTGGGGATTAAATCATTATTTATTTATTTATTAGTATGCCTTTGCTGTTTTTATTTGATCTTATATAATTTTCAAAAGGTTCCATAGCTAGAGCAAAAATGCAATTGGGGCAAGGGACAACACTTTTAAGTACCTTTAGTAATCATGATTAGGAAGTATATCAGCCTATCTTAATGTATGCAAATGCGTTTTCATAGAGGAGATTGATTCATTGTAAGAAATTCTTTGAAAAAATAAATGTCTCCAGTGCTAATAGTAAGTACTCCCAATTAACTAAACCAAATGCACTATTGATATCCAGACTAACCAAAGGCAGTTATTTTTTTGAAGTATTAGTATAATCAGTTATTGGTAGTATTCTGTTGATATTGTCATAGGTATTCCTGGTCATTATAAACCCAGTATAATTGTTTAGCAACATTGGAAGAAATTGTTTTACTCTAGTGACACAGATTGCCACAAATATTTTATAATCTGTATTTAATAATGAATTGATCTATATGAAGAACATTGTGTTGAGTCCTTGTCAGATTTTAAAATTGGGGATATTAGGGTTTATTTCCAGTATAGTGGTACCTTCATAAGTCATTTAACTATTGAAAATACCTCTAGTAAAATACTCAAAGCATCCTTAGTCATCATTTTGTATAGTTCAGATATTATACCATCATTTCCAGGTGCCTTATTGGGTTTTAATTATAATTTGAATTTTCAGTTCAGACATTGATATATAGGCTTGTCAATTATTTTATTTGATCCTCTGAGAGTCTATTTTCAGTATATATTTTATAGATGTTTTAATTAGATGATCTTGTGTGTCAATTGTTGGGTGTGCTGATTAATCTTATTAAAATGAAACCTGAAAACATCTAGAATATCTTCTAGTTCAGTAACCTTCTTTTTATTAGTAGAGGAGTATAATTCTTTGTTGTGGTCTGAATTAGCAATCATTTTGTTCTAGTATCCAATTTATGCATGGATTTAGGATTTATACAATAATTAGTTATTTTGTCTTTTTAAATGTATCATAGTTTATGTTTTAAAATGTCTAAATATTTATGTTTAAGATATTTATTTCTTCCATTAAGTTATTTCCTTTTTGACTATCTAATTTTAGCTTACCAGTTGCTTTCCTGTAAGTCTAGCAATTCTTTGTCCTATTGTTTCTTTTTTGTGCATACCAACTTATAATTTTGCCAAATAGTTATGCTTTTAAAGAGTCTCATACAAAAATCTCTGAGGTGTTATCTGTATGATTAATTTCAATAAAAATTTGAATTTCTTTATTAAAAAACTCCTTAAAGTCTTTCATATTGGTTATATATGCAGGAATCCTTTTATTTAGGAAGTTATTACTAGGATTCAATATAACTTCAGATGTTATCGCATTATGATACAATAGTGGGCAAGAAACTACTTTAACATTATTTATTCTACTAGTGATCTTATTTGAAACATATACTCTATCTATTCATGATTATGTCCCATGCCTATGTGAGAAATGTGTAAAAAAGAGTGAGTCTGATACTGAAAACTCATTTATATCTCTCATATTATATATGTCAGTGAACTTCATCAAAGCCTTGACTGAGGCAGGTTTTTTCCTTTTACAGATACTGTTGGCATCCTTTTCAGGTAGAATACAATTAAACTCACCTACAAAAATATTATTCCCCCCAGCTGTTGGTTAACTGTTTATATTCCCAATCCAGACATTAATAACAGTGTATAATTTCCTTTGAATCTCTAAAGTAACTCAATAAAACATGCAATTTTCATCACTAAATGTATTCAGGATTTTAGGTAGAGGCAAAGACTTCTTCCATAAAGTAGCCACCCCTCTTCTCTTTTGTTTATAATGAGAGCTAGTCAATACAGAATAGTGTTTAGTAATAAGTCTGTCCAAATCTTATTTTATTAAATGTGTTTCCTATAAAAAGAGTAAACCATGAATAAACCACAATTGCAAGCATGGTGAATTCCTCCAGAAACAAGGTAGAAATATGCCAAAAGCAAGCTGAAAGTAGTGAAGTCACAAACCACTGGTAGAGCAAAAAATATTCTTTTATTCGCACATATAGGATTTCGTCCCATAACCAACATAACTTACATCAGATAAAACATTTTCAAACAAACATTCCTTTTAAAATAATTTACCAATAAAAATACCTCAATTAGTGCACACCTTCATAAAATGGCCAATAAAAAAACACTGATTTAATCATATAGCATACGCTATATGAACCCATCCCTCATCCAATCAGCATTCAGCATCATTATCAAATCAAAATACAGATCATCATACATCTAAATAAATTCATTCAATAATCTTGAACACATCATCCATTTAAAAATAATAGATGCAAACTATACAGTATATGAACCCTGCAAATTCATTCAACTAAATATCATCCTCAATTCCAAGTTTAATTAAATTTACAAAATATATATATATATATATATATATATATATATATATATATATATATATATATATACATACACACACACTTGGTCTTAAAGAGTAACTCCATTAATATGAGCAAATTACTGACATCCTTACACATCATACATACATATTATACCCAATCACAATAACTTCAAAACAACACTATTATTGTGGAATACACAAAACTCAAACGTAAACATTTCCACAAAGCTTCGATTCTAACTGGTTCATATTTGACCAGTTAACTGGCATACTTAGTCTAAACAGTCAATAGTTAATAAAATATATAACAAAGTCTAGATATATGTGCCTCCTCAAAGCTCAGTTGTCAACAAGTTAATCATTGGCTAATCACATAACAAATTGAGACTTAACCACCAATGGTCTATAATTTACATGGCCCTAAAACCAATGACTAAAAAAGATGAATATAACTTACATAGCTTAACCATCCACATAGTATTTACATTTATTTAATGGGATATCATGCAAGCGCTCAACACCCAAACATATTAACCCCAACTAAAAACTATGGACACAAAACACACAATATTTACATTTGGCCAATAGAATCTCGTATAAGCGCTTAATGCCCAATCACATTAACTTTGACCAAAGGCTATAAATAAAGAATGCACCATACCGGAACGTCTATGCCTCCACTGGGCTTTGATCCTAACTGGTTCACATTTGACCAGTTATCTCGTATATTTGATATAAACAGCCAATAGCTTACAAGATATGTACCAAAATTAAAGCAAACATGCCTCCTCAAAGCTTCGCTTTCAACAGGTTGGGATTTGGCAAATCCCATCACAAAGATAGACCAAGCAACCAATAGTTTGCAGTTTACATACCCCAATGCAGAGAGTTCCAAAAAAATTCAAAAATTCTAAAAAAATTTCAAAAAAATATATTGATTATAGTTCATTTTAATTTATTATTAATTGAATTAAATAATAAAGATGCCATGCTTTTTTGCAATCTGGTGGGCAATGTTTAGTTCATTCTATGTATTGTGTTGGGCCATGTTACTTGGTAATTATTAGTTGATTAATTTAAATTCATTTTGTTATTGGCTAAACAGGAACCAATGAAATATACAGATTCAAGGAGGCGTATATTGCCCTGTTACTGCGATTGCCTTCCGTACTTTGGAGGTTTTAGTAAATTTAATGGGCCTGATTATAAATTTTTTGAATGTTATAAGAAAGAACTCTCTGATTTTAGGGTCTTTATTGAATAGATAGGAAGAATAACGCCCAAGTATTGTTTTATGAGTTGGGATATGTATGGATGATGATATTATAAGTAAAAGGGAAATATGGAGAATTATGCAATGGGTAATAGAATTAGGGGAGTGTGTGTGTGTGTGTGTGTGTGTGTGTGTGTGTGGGTGTGTGTGTGTGTGTGTGTGTGTGTGTGTGTGTGTGTGTGTGTATATATATATATATATATATATATATATATATATATATATATATATATATATAAAGAGAGAGAGTGCTAGTGAATTTGTGGCTGAGTAAGAAAATGTGCATAAAGTCTGGTATAAGATAAGGATGCCCCAAAAGTGGAATATTGCTTACAGTGGCAATGAATGCAATAGTGAGTGAAGTAGCTTATAAAATGAAAAATACTAGATATGTGATACAAAAGGAGGTGGTGATTCCAATAGTTTTGACATATGCAGACAATACAGCTGTAGTTGCTAAGAATACAACATGAATGAGGGAAGGGCTGGTTTGTTTGAATGGATGTTTAAAGGAAATGGGAATGACCTTACATAAAGATAAAAGTAAGGGTTTGGGTGATGTGGTGAAAATTGTGGGTGTATGTTTTACAGTGAATGAAGTGTCTTTGCTAGGGATAAAATCTGGGAAAATTATGTAGTTATGATGTAGTAGGAGTGAAATGAAGGAAATATGCCTTCTGTGGAGGATGTTTAAATTAGCATTCAAGAAGAAAGTTTAAATGGGAAAATAGCATATATGTCAAATGTTTATATGATCCCAAAAATATGAAAAGGAAGTTCTGCAACTGGTGTCGTCTTTCATATGGAGTTCAAGATTAAACCCACTGAAAAGAGGAGCATTGTGTGTGAGTGAAGATGAAGGGGAACTGGGTTTACTAAATCCAGTTCTTTATTCTGCTTCTTTAAACTTTTATAAACTATTAAATTTAGTAAAGGAAGAAAATGAAAAATTAAAAGTGAGAATGTAAATATAAGTTCAAAAAGTTCGGGGAGATGATGAGAATAAGAATCTCTGTGCCTATATGTATGGTGTCGTATACAATTTCCAGTTAATAGTGAAGAAATAAAGATGCACATAATTATGGTATTGGGTTGGATGATGATTGTTTCCATGAAGTTGAAATACATTTTATGGGTTTTCTGTGTCATAGAGGGGAACCTGTAGCTTGCAAGGGAGTGGTATAGGATTTTGTCAATGGTGATTTGAATGTAAAGAAACTCAACCGCAGCGCATTGTCCTGTTTGACTAGCCTTGGGGTATATTTATTTTTTTCTGTAAATTGAGACACCTCCCCCTTTTTCCCCTGTCTGCAGGGCCAGATGATGGTGAAATGGAGCCCTAGGCAAGGTAATGGATCTGTCCCTGCAGCCCCACAGCCATTCCATTGCCCCAATTACTTGGTTATTTCTCCCCATAAACTCTGTTCAAACCTCTAAGTGTGCATTTATTCTTTTCTTCCACAACTATTACAGATATTTGGATTTAATTTAAAACTTTTATTTCGGATTTTATAACAGAAACTCTGATGGACATTAAAAACAATACAGTCTCACAATGAAAACAGACTTAGCATTAACAGTAAACGTCTCTGCCTTTGAAAATCATATTAATTGAAATGTCATTGAAACCCACATTCAAAGAAAATACATCTGGCCAGTAGCAGATTAAAAATTAACACCTTTAGATTTTCTTTGTTTTTTTTTTTTTTGCTATCTCGGAAGTACTTTCAGTTTGGCTTTGCTTAAAAAAGGCACTATAGGGAAAGGCAAAGTTTTAGCTTTTCGAGGTATTTGTAACATGTACTTTGTCCGGGAGGTTTTTGCAGTTTAGGAAGGGTAAGTTAATTTCCTCAGCATATGTTTGCCTATGTGTCTTCTTTGTATTGTGTATGATGGATGCAGTCAGACTGACATTAGGAGTGCTTTTATGTGAGAGCTTGCCACCAGTGACATTGCGTAAATATATTTCTCACATCCCTTATCAGCTTGTTTGAGAATTAACTGGCTGTCAGTAAACATGAGGCAATTTCTACATTGCTTCAGGATGCCCATATCCTCCAAGCTGGTGAAGGAAATAGTGAGCAAGTTCATAGGTTCATATTTCGAAAGCAGTTGCCTCGAGTGAATTCCTGGGTATAGGTAATTCCTCCTTTATTCATGGCGATCTCCCGTCCATTGGTCAAGATTTCTCTTGAACAGAAGCACAGTGCAAGTGCTCTGCCTCACATGTCATAGGATTTTGTTGGGTGATGAATTTGGTCTGATGAATCTATCCTCCAGCCTGCTAATAGCTATTAATAGTTTTGCGCCCTCCCGCCTTTCCGGGCCTGGCCCATGATCTAGATGGATTTGAGTTGTGAAGCATATTCATCAAATCTGGGTTTGACATGGCCTCCCTGTTATGTTAGGCAAAGGTCTCCCTCTGAAGGTAGTGTGGCGATGAAATAGAGCTGGAGTTCTTTCAGTCAGGCTTTTTAACTTAACTGGGCGGGTCTGCACCAGTTATCCATTTCTGTGAGACCCTTCTGAAGGGATATCTGTGTCAGTGTTTGACAGGCTTTGGACATGGCGCCTGCAACTCTGCCAGCAACTCTGACCCTGTTGGTTCTGTCAACCAGCCAGTTTGCAACCCATCTTGTTAACATTTAAGCTGATGAGTTTTTCAGTTGATATCGATGATACGAGTGGGGTATTATTGCCTTAGCCAGATCAGAGGGTAGCTGTATGGACACCTTTCCTCATCAATAGCTTTTTGGTGACTGTTTCAAAAGTCAACTTAATTTCAGTCTGTGGAGGCACCCGCCTTTGTGAAGTGGGACCACAGTTACAGGAGTGCCACTCCTATCCATATCAGAGGTAAGACTAGCTGTAAACAGATGGGTTTGAGATTCCTCATTGAATCATTGAGTCTAATTGGAGCACGGGGGGGGACACCATCGGTCCCATGGATGCTGTGTTTGCTGGAGGAGAGTTCTCACTTGCTCACTCTGGGGGGGCTGTTTGCATTTGGGCCTGCACTCTATTATATTGATATCCTTCCTTGGGGGAGGGGAACCTGTCAGCCCTGTCAGTCAGTATAAGTGTAGGATCAGTATGTCTCACATCATTTTCAACACATTTTGAACTAGTTCTATAGAGTATCTTCCTTCCTAGGTTTCTAACATAGCAAAGAATGAGAGCTCTTAGTTTTTTCTTGTTATAGTTTTCTTTTTTTTTAAGGATTTTGTTTTCTTGTTTTAGCTATTTTTTTGTGCTTTTTTGTTTTGTTTGGCCTTTTGTTGTAGTTGGGGTCCACGGTTGTGGACCTTTTCTTCTTTTCTTCTTTTGTTTGTTTTGCTTGGGATTTACTTGCCTGTCCTGGTAGAAGGAAGAGGGGTAGAAGAGTAATTGAAGTATTTGAATGCTTGAATATTGTTTTCTCGGGGGCCTGAAAGGAGACCACACCACTAGTCTAGTGTGAAGTCGGAAGGGTTTTTTGAGAAGTTTTTTTTATGGTCTTTTTTTATTTCAGGTGGGGTGATGAGGACCCAGTGAGATTAGCTTCTCACTGATCTTCACAGTGACCTTATACTTCAAACATTGTGCTCCCATGTACCGTGTGATGATGAGATCAGATCAAGTATCTCTCCTCTGTGGGGGATGGTGACTAGTGTTTCATGGCATTTGAGTTTATGAATCGAATTCCTTTTGGGGGGGGTGGTGTTTGGGCTTGAGTAGTGTTCCAGTCTATATTTAGGTAATTGAAGTCACCTAGTATGATGGTGTTTCCATGGTAACAGTCCTTTTATTTAGTTGATTAGATGGTTGTGGTGGGAATACAAAGTAATGACAAGAGTATTAAGTTTGCAACTCTGAGGCAGTGCTTTTCACTGCAAACTATTTGCCCTGTGTGTAACTAGGTATTGATGAATTTCAAGGGTGCTTTTACAGGAAAAATGTATACTCAAAGTGTTTGCACCTATACATGGCATTGCTGAACACTTGAGGGAAAACTGCTAAAGTAGACCTTGCTTATTTATGGATGATGTATTTAGGAGATACTTTGAAGTTAGGTTAGACAGCAGCTAATCAAGCAGCACTTTCTGAAAAAAAAAATAATTAGCTTTGTCAAGAATGATGAATAGTGCAGATTCACCTCATTGGCTAGTACCTGCCTACTACGAGTTCTGGTCTCACCACAGCTTCACGCTGCTGGGATATAATGCTTCTTTGCTTTCTCTCTCTCTCAAGAAGCAAAATAGTAACACCAGTCCCAAGATGAGAAGCAGGTCACAGGTTCTTTGGTGATCAACAATCTTGTCCCTAGTGATTGAGGGGTCTGTAGACTTGTTGTAGCCTTTTCTTGGTAGATGCCTTGAGTAGCAACCAGACCAAGCAGAAAGGTCTAAATAAAATATAAATAAAATACACATGCATAAAAATTGTATATGTATGTTTCTGTACAGTTACACTTTTATATATGCATACTTGCAAACATTTTTACTAATTCACATATATTTTTATTTATATACAAAAGCATGTATGTGCATAAATATACAATATTTGTAGACAAATGCATTTCAATTTAGTGGATTACATTTAGATACATATTTGCACTTACATAAACATTTCTTCTTCTATTTGGCTGCATTTATGCAATATTTATCTAACTTGTTTTAAAACCTGCAAAACACTAGGACTTGGAGACAGCTGCAGAATCCAGTATAAAAATCTTTATTCGACACAAGTGCTTTTGTGGGTAACCCCACTTCTTCAGATGTCTAATACATTTAAAAAATAGCTCTTGGTTTAAATATCCTCTTGAGACATCTGATTTTATACTGGATTCTACAGCCGTCACCAAGTCCTGGTGTTTTGCTTTTTTATTCTGGATCTTTTTTGTGCAGGACAAGTGAGTTCTAAAGCATTGGTGGTAGTCTTGTGTTCTTGCTTTTTGTTTTAAAACCTATTTTGGTGAGATTAAAAAATATGATACAGCACTTACTGTTGAACTCTGGCCTTCTTGTCATCAACTGGTCTTCACACTCAACCAGCTGGTCAGCCCTATACCTGTGATGACACTGGGACCCAGAGTGGCTAGTCTTTGTCAGGGATGACAGGTCTTCACCCAACTCTTGCCAGAGGTAAACGTTTTTCCATTCATGTGTCAGGTATTGCACTGTTGATCTTGTCCAGGTATGACTCCTATAAGAGGTAGACCATAATTTCTGTCTGCTCATCTGACCAGCTTGGAGCTCAGCCTTGTACCTTTATAGGTGCTGCCATTTTTCAAAGTGACAGTACCAAAGTGAAGAATGTAAGTACAAGCTATGGTTTACTGGGTTGAAAACATACCTTCTGGGGTGTGATATCACCATAACCAAATACAACAACTATGTAGGGTCATTAAATATGGGAGTGCTATTATTAGCAAGTCTGGTTTTACCTAACTGGTTTGTTACATAGATTTTTTTTAAGAAATGGTTCTACATTTTTTTAGACAATGGCACATGAAAGTCAGTTATTAAATCAGGTCTCCGCTGAAAACAGGCTACTTGCCCAGTCGGACACTACCTGTTTAACAAATGTAAGTCAATAAATAAATAAATAAATATTTTTTTCATTTGCTTATATGTGTTTTTGCTTCTTTGCAGTACTTGATATTAAGGTCATGCAGTGCTTATTTTCTCAAGCCTAGTTGTCTAAGTATTGCCTCATTAAGTAATGCTTTTTTATTTATTTTTACATTACTTTCTAAATAAATAGTCCTACTGGTGTTATATTACTTTTTTATATAAATAGTCCTACTGGTGTTACTTTGCTATAATAGAAACTACTGAGTATTTTGAGGTGATACTGTGTATCACAGTATGCAGGCTGGGCATAGATTAGGCTTCATGATTATACAACATAAATATTCTTGATTCCATTTTCTCAATATTATGTATAGGAAATCTGTGATATATTAGGACTGTTCATGCATTCCAGAGATCAGCTTGGCTGAACACCTGCCAGTGCAGCTCGTCAACAGCTCCCCGTGTTTTACTTATGTGAATCTGTTGAGATACTCACATAATACTGAGATTCATAGAGATAATCGTAGTACAGCCTAATTTGCATACACAATTTGTAAATGACCCTAATTTTATGTGAAAAATTTTAAATTCTACCCTACTTAGTTGCAATCACTCAAGTTATGCAGCAAGTATTATGGGAAAGTGGGTAGTTTGTCAAGTAAGATAAAAAATAGCAAAACAATTATAAATTATTGGAGGCAGTGCACACTGAACTTATAAAACAATTATTACTAATAGAATTGTGATTTCCATTGATGTTACTGTCAGCTACAGGTGATTCATGTTAATAATAATGACATGAGAGTCATTTAAAAATGGGAATTCATGATAGCAGTGCTGGAAATTATGGGGAAGTACTACTGATGGCAATGTGAATGATAAATGATTGAAATATATATATTATAATGCATTAATGGATTATGCTATAGAGGATATTAATACATAATTTAAAGTGAGTGAAGACTAATGTACTTCATTTTTACCAATATACTCTGTTGTCAGGACCCATTCTGCTTTACTGTGGCCGTTGTGACTGCCAGTCAGGAATAAAATATCTCGGCAGTATAAATACAGAAAAGTGGTAGGCAAACTATTTCAACTGTTAGCAATAGCATAAGATAGCAGTGTAATGATAAGTTTTGCAATACTATTATGCATTTCTGGACAATGTATGATGCTCTACAGTTTAACACTATGCATTTAACCTGGGTGAAGTCTGATTAGCAGCACAAGTGGTTTGTAATCAGATCATTGATTAATTTGTGTCAAAAGCGACAAACTTTCATTGCTGTGTTGTTTGGTTGATGTGTGAATCAAGCTTCAGTACATTACTTTTGTATGTTGTTTTAGGTAAATTAATGATGCCGCAGCAGGGATACAGACAGAGGGAAGACAATTTTAGTTATGAGAACTGTATCCTGATGACAGCCCTTAGGGCATATGGCAAATACCTTTTTGGGAAAGGGGACCTGAACAAGCTAAAATAGCAAAGGTCTGGAACTAACTGGTTATTAATTTAAATGCTGTTGGTGGAAGGAACTGCACTTTAAGACAGTGCACAAAGAGGGCATATCATA